>NW_024081511.1:0-112070 GCF_003009895.1 Hyaena hyaena
TAGAAGGCTCTCTCAGTGGATTCTGCATCTTTTTTCTCCCAATCTCTCAGGTTTTGTAAGGTTTCCAATGGCTTCAGATCTTTTCTGTGTGATGTATGGGCGCGAGTGCAAGTACGGAGCTCCTTACTTCTCCGCCATCTTGCCCTCTCCCGAATCATGAATCGCAAAAACACATTTTAAATTAATATCCTTTTATGTCCTTTGAATCATGGTTATTTGACATTTAAAGCATTTTTGACATCATTTTACTATTTCATACATGAACGTCAGCTTTAAAGGCACTAAATAACATCTAACATATTATGACAAGAACAAAAGCAAATATTAGAATCAGTTTTCATTTTTCATAAAGATATATTTACATTACAACAATTGAACAATGATTTTTGACTGTGAATACTAATTTACTCTAATTTTAAAATATGAACATATAATACTAGGATTGTGTGCTATGTTTCCTGTTATTTGTAACTAGGTTTTTATTTTTGGTAGCTTTTCAAGTTTTTTTTTAAAGTAATATCTACAGCCAGTGTGGGGCCCCAAATCACAACCCCGAGAACAAAACTTGTATGCTCTACTGACTGACCCAGTCAGGAGCCCTCTGAGACCCAGTCTTTAAGATGGCTATATAACAAATAACTTATGCACAGTTTTAGCATATGGAAATCAACATGATAGCCATTTAAACAACATATTTTATATGAGGATTTAATGTTCTACTTATATATGCTTTAAAGTATGTATTTTCACTAATCTACAGACAGATACTACAAAGAATTAATTAGACATCAATGGCTATACTTTATGCTAAATCAATTCTTTAGCAGAACTATAAGGCCCGGAAGATTTATTTTTTTTATCATTAGATATCCAATTGCATCAGTTTTCAAGTTAAGGACTAGATATAAAGCAAACTGAAGACCTCTTTGCTAACTTACACTCAGCTAGGTAATAGGAATGCAGGTTCTATAAGGGATGGGACAGA
This sequence comes from Hyaena hyaena, assembly GCF_003009895.1. NCBI lineage: Eukaryota > Metazoa > Chordata > Mammalia > Carnivora > Hyaenidae > Hyaena > Hyaena hyaena. Next base: position 986 of record NW_024081511.1, read on the forward strand.
GTGGCGGTAGCCAGAAATAATGTATGGACTATTGGAATTGTTAGTGGTTCAAAGCCTTTTGTGTTGGATCAATATCAATTTGAAGAACTTTAATGCAACTTTGAGGTTTTATTATGCCAAGCATACAACAAATAAACACTTTTCTTTATTATTTATAGCAGTTTACTGTCTCATTGCCTCAGCCTATTGCTTTCAAATTATGTTCTGAATGTATCTTTGCATAATTAATAGGTTCATTAAGAAACTTTTATTAAAAATTTGTTTTCACAGGGATCCTGCTTTTCCTATAGAATTTAGCAACAGCTGAAAGCATCTTTTAGGACCATTCACTTTTTTTTTTCTTCTTAGCTGTTTAATGGATTTACATCATTAGAAAAGCATTTAGCTATAGGTAAAAGTCATCTGTGAAAGTTTTTGAGGGAGCCAACTATAAGAGAGTAAATATTCTAAACATTATGATGCTGAAATGCAGAGCAAAGTTTTATGAAATCCTTTATTCTTGCTTCTCACCAGCTACTATCCTATTATGTAGTGTGTGGGAGCATATTTATGGGGAGAGAGTGTAACAATTGAAACTTGCTAATTCATGCTTTCAAAATCCTTTCAAGTTTAAAGAAATGTCTCACAGTTAAACACTCATTAATTACAGAATTTATCTCATGATTGTTCTCATTATTGCCCTTTTCCTTTGTAAGATGGGATACAGATATCTGGAAAATTTAATCATTTGACTATGAAGATGGTATTGGGTTTGACTTTATCTTTATTATAAAGTGGCTGGTATTAGTTGGAGTATTTAAAACTAGACATTATAAAGTAAAAAGTACATTGGTCTAAAACTATGCTAATATCTTTTTATGGACAGAACCATAAGACTTTGCTACTGACAATTTCTTTCTGTATTTATTATTTTTTTCTTTTTTCTTTTTTAGAGAGAGAAGGCTCAAGTGAGTGAGGAGCAGAGAGAATGAGACAGAATCCCAGGAGGCTCATAGGAAGAAAGAGAAAGAGAGAGACAGACAGAGAGAGAGACAGAAAGAGAGAGAGAAGCTGCAAGGCTTACCTAAAGTGGGGCTTGTGTTTACCCAAAGCAGGGCTGGAGATAACCCAAAACAAGGCTTGAGCTCACCCCATGTGGGATTTGAACTCACAAACTGTAAGATCATGACCTGAGATGAAGTCAGATGCTTAACGACTGAGCCAGCCAGGTGCCCACCACTGATCATTTCTAATACATTTCTAACTTCACATTATTATTTGATAGAAACTTGCTGAAAATTTGAATATCAAAATACTAAAAGGTGCTTAATTTGACTTTAGTTAAGTAACAAAGCCCTGCTGTTTCTTTTTGTAGTACCATTTGAAGTCTTAAAATCATTAAATTTGTATTGAAGTGCACTGAATGCCAAATATAAACCAATCTTACCTTTTTATTTATCTGTATTAACTCTTGAAATCACAAAAATCAGTCCCTATTATTTTATCTCTGTCTGTGTCATTTCTAAAAAATGGCACAAAAATGTTTAACAACCTTCTCTTGGGAGGTGAAATCTATATCCTCTCCCCTTGGATCTGGACAAGACTGTGAATGTTTTAGGCAACAGAGTATGGCAGAACTCATGATAACTTTCATCCAAGGCAAGGTCAGAAAAGGCCAGGAATTTTCTTTCCTTGCTTCTTCTGGAATGATCACTCTCTTAGAACGCTTCTTTCTGGAACTTAGTCATCATGCTGAAAACACCAGGCCATACACTCTACTCTGTGAGTCTCATCTGCCCAGAGGTAGACATGTAAGAGATGAATTTATCTGGAAATTTAAGCCCCTATCCTCAGCTTATCCAGCTCCTAAACTTTTGAGGCATCTTCAGCTGTTTAAGTCAATCTCAGCCATTGAATATCCCCATTTGAAGCTTCAAACAATATGCAAAAGAGATAGGTCATCTCTACTGCGTTATGTCCAAATACTTGATCAACAGAACTTTTTAGACTAATCAAACTGTTACTTTATTTTACTAATTTTGGATAGTTTAGCATGCAGCAATAATAATCAGAAAAAGATGCAAACTACATGCTACATTTGTAGTTTGAATTAAAATGTGTATAATGTTTTAGGGTATTCAGTCATTAAAGCAAATATTTTTTGTCTTACTTTTTTAATGTTTTTATTTATTTTTTTTTTTGAGAGAAAGACAGAGTGCAAGTAGGGGAGGAGCAGAGAGAGAGGGAGACACAGAATGTGAAGCAGGCTCCAGGCTCTGAGCTGTCAGCACAGAGCCCAAAGCGGGGCTTGAACCCACCAACTGTGAGATCATGTCCTGAGCCGAAGTTGGACACTTCACCAACTGAACCACTCAGGAGTCCCTGCATATTTTTTGTCATATTAATGAAGCATCTTGTTCTTTTAAGAATTTGTGGAAACTTTCCCAGCTCCTGAAACTCAAATCCTCAAATCATGATTTACTTTTTAGCACTGAGATTTGTTTTCTGTATCATCTGTTAAACAGTATGGTAAGAATATTCTTATGTATTTGCATTCAATTGCTTTGTAGTTTTATATTTCATCCCAGTTTTACTCGATAGTAATCTTTCTTACAGCAGAATAATAATTTCCCTGTTCCAACTTGTATCAAAACTATATTTATATGATGGATTTCTTATGTGCCAAACACTTCATCACTTTAGCACACAAGAGCTTGACTTAAAATGCTGGTGACTAAATAGATAGCAATAGTTTCTATTCATTGCTCTCTCGATCCACGCTTTCATAGGCAAATAAATATTCAGTATTTTTTTTGTAACAGAACAACTCTGTTTAATAGAATAGTTTATTTCAAGAAAAGAAAAATAGCAATGTAAATCAAATGCCCATTATTAGACATATGTTTTATTATTTCACAGTTAGAAATTAGTATCTAGAAGTTCATATCAACTCAATTATTTTTGGAGAGGCTTCTGTTTTGTATCTTTCTGTGTATCTATCCACGCACATATATGCATGTACACACATATAACACACACATGTTTCATCAAATATACGGGTAACACATTCTATATATTTTAATTAATGTATTTCAATAGAATTCATATACATATATGAAATGTATTTTATATTATTATGTTTGGTTATTTCTAAAATGGGACTTAAATTGTGAAGCAATGGATGGCTCTTGAAAAAGGTATATGGTCTCTCTGTGTCACTGGCTTCAAATCAAGTAGATACAGCAGCCATTAATAGAATGGATATCCTAAACATGGAATAGGCAATGTTCCATGTTAAATGAAACAGAAATGCTAGAAATCCTAGGGAAAACAGAGGTACAAAGTCTATAAGGCTCAGAAATGTCAATGTCCTAGAATGGATGTACTAAGAAGGGTTGGAAGACCCACCAAAAGATTGTGTTTTAAGTGAAAGACCAGACCACAAACACAACATTTAACAAGTTTATAAGGAATGTGCTGGTGAAAGGGGAACAAGTATTTCTAATTCAGTGATATTTTTTTTTCTGAGAGTCATGGATGACAGTAAGAGAGACTGTTACAGAACTTGTCTGATAGAAATAGGAATCATAAGACCTCAAAATAGTAGATAACAGATTACAACACTTAACTGTCAGAAGCCAAGGGATTGTAGTATATTAATAACAAGCAAGGTTCAAGTAGTGACTAAAGGGACCTGACTCACAGTTATGGAGAGTGTTATTAGAACCATCTCCATTCTGCAAGTAAATAAGCAAATGGCTTTACTAAACAGGAAAAAATCAAGGATTGATAACTAGAAGTCTGAGGACAATCATTTTAATAAAGATTTATGATCTGTATCCCAGTTTTCAGGCCTAAGCATGAGACCAGAGCCAGAGTCTATGGACTTAAAAAGTGGCTCTGTCTCCAGGAAACAGGACTCTGAAATTCTGAGTGAATTATACACGGGAATGAATCTATCAGTAGTTCTTCAAAGGACACGATGGATGATGATTTATATGGGTAACTCTGTCCTGGAGAGTGGAGAAAATACCAAACATTCTTAGGAATGTTGGGCAGGGGTACTTAATTGCCACTGATACCAGAGGCCTGAAGGGTCATCATGACTATCCTCTTATGTGGTAGTACAGAGAAGCCAAATAATAAATTAAGCTTTTGTAAGCTCTGGCTTACACTGGACTAACCATAGTCTCTTAAGCCAACTGTAGTCCTTTCCCTATCCCCTAAATGTATATTGGAATTGAAATAATTGGTGGTTTGCATAACTTCTACATTTCTAATCTGTAGCATAGGCACTATTAAAAAGCAAAAGCAGGGGCACTCGTGTGACTCAGTCAGTTGAGTGTCTGACTTCAGCTCAGGTCATGATTTCAAGGCCTGTGAATTTGAGCCCCACATTTGAGCTCACAAACCTTCTTTGGATTCTCTGTCCCTCTCTCTGCCTCTCCCCTGCTTGCATGCTTTCTCTTGTTTTCAAAACAAAAACAAAAAACAAAGAAAAGCAAAAAACAAAATACAATAAAACATTAAAAAAAAGAAAGAAAAACAAACTGAAGGACTAGTTCTCTCTCCAGCCAAGACAGTAAGTAAAAAATAAGATCAAATGCCAAGGTCACTTTGCAGACCTAAATTATGCAAAGATAGCAATCAATCTCCTATGTGTCCCCATGTAATTCAGTACTTAAACTCCTGTAGAAACCAGATAGATTATGGTAGATAACTGTAGACTATTGCAAAAATAGCCAAGAAATCAATGTATTTTTGCTAGGTCAGTGTAATACAGCCCAGGGACATAGCGTTTGGCCATTGATTTAGTGAATATGTTGTTTTCTGTCTCAATCAAAAAAGAAGGTCAAAAAGAGTGTGCATTTTACATGACATGAATAGCTATATTAATTTATTTTGTAGTCCTGTCAAGTCTTCTGCTTTCTATCACAATATAGTCAAAGGACACCTGGATACCTTAAGCATACTGCAAAACATCACATTGATTTATTACATTTATTATATTTTTTTGATTGAGTTTTATGAACATGACAAGTACCATGCTAGAAGATTTGGCAAGACACCCACATTCCTGAGTGTGAGGCATAAACTCTGTGAAGATTCAGGAACCTGACATTCAAAACCTATTTAAGAATACAATGAATCAGGAGTGTGCTGGGATATCTTGTCCCAAGTAAATATAAAGTTGTTTTATCTTTTTTTTTACTTATAAAAAAAAGCACAACCCTCAATGCCCTCAAGGGGTATACCAGAATCCTTCTATCAACTCACACCCATGGTTGATAGGAAATTCCATGAGGCCTCCTGAATAAGGAGAAAATTGCCTGGGCTCAGTTTATAGATGGATCAGTTCATTGCATGAGTGCACATAAAAAAATGGACAGTAGTTATATTATAGCCCACTGAGGGGTGAGTTTGAAAGTGAGTATCTAAGGAAATTGGGCAGTGCACCTGGTTTTCTACTTTTGTGGGAAACAATAAATCAAAGTTAGGATGTAAACAGTTTCAAGAATAGAGACAAATCTCCTGGAGAGATGGTCAAGGACTTGGAAGAAAAAAGATGAGAAGATCAAGGAAAAAAGTATTCTGAGGTGAATGCATGTGGATAGACATAATGGGGTTGCATGAAGTGTGCAGAACTTTTTGTCACATTATTGCCCACCAGAGTGTTTTCACCACAGAAAAGACACTAACCTATCAAGTAAACACAACTACCTGGCTAGTTGGTGTTGGTCAGATTTTGTCAGTGGCCAGGTCAGTGCTAATGTGAAAACATACAACAAAAGTGGCTATAGTGGCAAAGACAGAGGCACAACAGAACGAATTCACACTTTTCAAAGATGATTCAACCTTCTAGCAATAGACACCAATAAGGAAACCCCAAATTACATTATTCTTAGGGGAAACCTACTGAATACTTGGTGGCAAATTTATTACATTGGATCCTTTCCATACTTGTTGGGTCAGAAGTTTGCTCTCACATGCATAGATATATATTTGAGTATGGGTTTACCTTTCTTTTCAGCAGGGCATTGGCTAGTACCTACATCAACAAGCTTATGAAAAACAAACACACAAACAAATGAAAAAACAACCTCATGGAGCATTTGATCTACAAACATTTGATCTATAGTATTCCCCAGGATCATACCAGAGGTACGTTAAAATCAAAGATGTTGTGGGAGTGATGCCATATTGGCAAGATCCAATATTTCTGTCACATTTTGCACCAGCCAGAATCTTCTAGCATACTGAAGACACATTTGACACAGAAGCCCTAAGGAAACATTTTGTAAGAATAGCACACATCATACATCATGCACTGAACAGAAATATTTATTTTGTATTGTCTCTTCAAAAGAACACATGAGTCTGAGAAGTAAGGCATGGGAAAAAGAGTGTCCCCCTTTATTATCACTTCTAATGACCTATTAGGACATTTTATTATTGAAATTTTCACACATCTGGACACTGAAAGATTATAGGTCCTATACTCCAAAGGGAGCATACTTTTGTCAGAGGGAATGCAAGAATCCCATTGAACAATTAATTATCTTTACGTTTTCTTGGGACGCTTTGGGTTTTTTGTATCCAGCAAGCAGCAACCAAGATGGAAAGCCACTGTTTTGTTTTTTTTTTTTTTTTTTCAGGAAATGACATTGATCAGAGGTAGCATATGTACTCAATAAATGTAGGGAAGAATACAATAATCAACTTTGGGGATTTTTATACCACCTTTCCTAACTATGAATATAATTGAAAAGGTACAGTAACTCCAGCTTAAGAAGGTCATGGTGACCTGGGGCTCAGCATCTTGGGGATGAGGTTCTGGGTCATACTAATGGGTGAGCCATCAAGGCCAAAAGAGGTAGTTGCTGAGGGCCCGGGCACTTTAGAATGAACAGTGGAGAACAGTGACAATGAGTAACAACTAGGTACCAAGACCAAGTGCATTGGCAAGAGCTGAGGTTTATCCCACCAGTATCTCTTTGTTAAGTCTTCTATCATAAAGAAATGCTTAATGGAATCATGTAGTTGTTGCTCCACAAACATGTATGGAGAAGTGGATCCAAGTAGCACAAGTGGTAGAAATAGGAAGATATGGTAATATCCACCCAGATCCAACTTCAATAAAGAGTTTGCTATCTCACTCTGAGGGGTATGGCCAGCAGACTGCCTCCAGCTATTACCTTCTTCATAGTCCACCCCAGCTGCAGAGAATGGCCTTGGCTGAAGTCTCACATCCTCAAGGAAACTTGCATCTAGTGACTAAACAAGGCAGGAGTATAAAGGCCTGGCCATTTTGGTCTCATTGGGTAAAACGTGACAAAGGCCAGTTTCAGGAACTTCTCCTTTAGGATGGTCAAGGCTTGTCCAACTTGCATCAGAGTTTGACTTGTTCTCCTTCCTCATTCTGTATTTTCCCTCTTCTTTACATGGATTTTGATTCTTAATAACTATCTGGCACCTCAATCTCAAACTCAGTGTTTGGACATTCTCTTTAAAAGCATTAGAACATAGAAAAGGAAGACTTAAAAAGTGAATTCTCTATGTTATTTCTGGTAGTATAATCAGTTTTTGGGTTGAAGCAATAGCTGCCATTTAAATAAATCATAAACTTTCCTATTAAAAAATTATCTTAAATAGCTCTTTTTAAAGTAATCTGGCAATTACTGATTTGTTCTAGTTAAATGATGTGAATATAATACTGAATATCTAATGATCAAACATGATTATCATTAGATTTCCAGTTCTCTTTGTACTTCTAAAAAGATCTTTTATGTTCTGCTTTAGCATCTTAATTCTCTCTCTTACTAGAGCTGCTATGTTTCTGTGTCTTTGACATATGTTTAATGATTATAACTTCAACATTTCTGAGCTGAATAATGAAGCTTCATCAGACAACTGCTACTGGTAACATATGTTTTAACTTTATGAAGAATGCTGTTCACGGACTATACATTCCACTCTGATGTAATTTTGTAAATTAAATCAGATATTAAAAATGTACTTTAAAATAAATATCTCATTTTAAAAGGAGAGCTATAATTTATATCTGGGGTTTTGGTTAACTGAGCAATTAATTTATATCTAGCATTTTAATATCTATAATAGTTGCCGTGGTGTTTGCTTGCCTTTAAATCACTTTCTTTCAATGATTCAACATTTCTAATAGGTTCTATCAAACACAGATTTATAGAAATTAAAATTTGCTAATAGTTTACCTAATACCATAAAACATTTAAGTGATATGTCCTTTAATTCCCAGTGTTGTGCATTTTTCAATATATTAAACTCTCTAAAGTGCAGGTCTTCCTTCATGAATTAACAACATGATTTTTAACTTGAAATGTATATTATAGTATGTTATATATTATATATATATTATCTACTGATGTATTAAAGTATGCCATTCTCTCTGTCTTTGAGATAGAGCAAACATGTTTACCAAAAAACAAGGCAGAACAAAATTAACAAAAAACTAATTTATCATTAGTAGGGCAGTGATATATATGGCCAGGTTGCTAAGCACCCAGGTTTATTTATGTCATACAATATTAATGACAAGACTTTAAGGAAAATGAAATTGTGATTTTGTAGCCAACTGTGAGTTAAATTTGCCAAAATAAGTACATACCATGAAGCACTGTGGTTATGCAATACACTTAAAATTAATGTACAGATATTAACTAAGACATATAAACATACACAAACACACCTGTATGTATATTTTCTACTATTCTTCAAAAAGCTTTCTCTATGGTTTCCCTATTATCCTTTCTACCATCTTACAGAAATGACATGTACACAGTGTCCAGAATATTCATGAAGGAATATACATCAAATAGATTCTGATACTCTCTTGCTGAAAGTCCTTCAATGGTTGCTCTCACACTTAACATAAAATAAAAACTGGTTTGCCAGTGCATTAATTTGCTAGAGATTCTGTAACAAGGTGCCACAGAATGTATTGCTTAAGTAAAAGACATTTATTTCTCACAGTTCTGGATCCTCCAAGTCCAAGATTGAAATATCAGCATGGTGAGGCCTTTCTCCCTAGCTTGTAGATGGCTATCTTCAGGTTCACATGTTGTTCTCCCTCTTCGTGTTTATGTCCTCATTTCTTCTTCTAAAGATGCCAGTTATATAGGATTAGAGGCTATCTTAATGACCTCATTTTAACTTAATTACTTCTGTAAGGTCATATCTTCAAATGCAGTCACACTATGAAGTCTTGGGGGTTAAGACCTCAACATATGAATTTGGGGTAACACAGTGCAGCCCATAATAGCCAGAACACGATCACCTAGCTACTTCATTCTTCGACCATTTTGTCTGTGTCAAAAGAAAATTTAGAGGAAACTGGTATGAAGTTCGAAGGCATGATGTTACAGGGTGGCTTACGAAATGAAAATAGAGATGTTTTACCTTTGCAATTATTGTTTATTACAAAATAGGCATTTCCAGATGGCAAAGGATTGGTTAAAAGTGATTATTTTATGCCATTTTAGGAAGCAATTCAAGTTTCATTTATGATTTTCAAAGGCATTTATAAGAAATAAATTTTGCTTATACTTATGAAATAAGGTAGGCTAACATTTTCTTATATGGATTAAATGATTTCTTCGGCCTGAGGAATCTGCAAGCCTGGTCTTCATTTTATTTCTCAAATATTTAAACCTGTTCCTATCTTGACACCATTTCCTCTGCCATAAAGGCTATTCACAGTGATTTTGATTTTGCAAGATTGCTCATTGCTTAATATTTCTATTTATATGTCACCTTGTGAGATAGATATTGCATAATAACAACAAAAGTAGAAATCACTGCCTACCATAATGTTATTTTAATTTTACTCATAATTCTTTATGGTATCTGAAAATTTCCTTTTTAGTTATGTGTTAAATTTACTTCTTTCAGTCGAATATAAGGAGTAAGAGTGTGTGTGTGTGAGAGAGAGAGAGAGAGAGAGAGAGAGAGAGAAAATGAATTATCAGTGAATTTAAAAATCCCTGGCAGGTAGAAGGTAGATAGTAAATACGTATTTATTTTATTACTTGAATGAATATATTAATGGATCAGTGTACTTAAAATGACCCACCATGGAGGAAAAGGGGGTATAAAATGGTTGCTATGAAGTTATTGGGAGGAAAAGAATGTTAACATTCCTCAAAGTCACTCATTTGTTGAATCAGTATGTAAGATTTTTCTTATTTATATTTATTTTTTAATTTTAATTTTTAATTTATTATTATTCTTTTATTATATAATTTATTGTCAAGGTAGCTAACATACAATGTATACAGTGTACTCTTGGTTTCGGGAGTAGGTTCCTATGATTCATTATTTACATAAAACACCCAGTGCTCATCCCAGTAAGTGCCTTTTTCAATGCCCATCATCCATTTTCCCTGACCCCCTCAATCCCCCACCCCCATCAACCCTCAGTCTGTTCTCTGTATTTAAGAGTCTCTTATAGTTTTCCTCCCTCTCTATTTTTTCCCATCCTTTTCCCCATGGTCTTCCATTAAGTTTCTCAAGATCCACATGAATGAGAACATATTTGTCTTTCTCTGACTGACTTATTTCACTTAACATAATACCCTCCAGTTCCATCCATGAAGTTGCAAATGGCAAGATTTCATTTTTCTTTTCATTTCTGAGTAGAATTCCATTGTATATATATACCACTCTGCTTTACCCATTCATCGACGATGGACATTTGAATTGTTTCAATAATATGGCTATTGTTGATAGTGCTTCTATAAACATTAGGGTACAAGTGCACCTATGAATCAGTACTCCTGTATCCTTTGGATACATTCCTACTAGTGCTATTTCTGGGTTATAGGGTAATTCTAGTTTTAGTTTTGTGAGGAACCTCCATGCTGTTTTCCAGAGTGGCTACAGCAGTTTCCATTCCCACCAATGGTGCAAAAGTGTTTCCCTTTCTCCACATCCTGGCCAACATCTGTTGCCTGAGTTGTTAATTTTAGCTGAAGACATGAATAGACGCTTTTCCAAAGAAGACATCCAGATAGGGATGTCTGGGTGACTCAGTTGATTAAGCGTCCCAGTTTAGCTCAGGTCACAGTCTCGAGGTCTGTGAGTTTGAAACCCACGTTGGGCTCTGTGCTGACAACTCAGAGCCTGGAACCTGCTTCAGAATCTGTCTCCCTCTCTCTCTGTCCTCCTCCCACTCACAATCTCTCTCTTTCTCTCTCTCTCTCTCTCAAAAATAAATAATAAACATTAAAAATTTTTAAATAAATAAAAAAAGAAGACATCCAGATGACTAACAGACATGTGAAAATATGCTCAACATCACTCATCATCAGGGAAGTACAAATCAAAACCCCATTGATATACCACAGGTAGTATTTTTCTACTATGTTGGACTCTATGAATACAATGACTGAGACATAGACCCAACTCTCAAACTGCTTACACAAAAAGCATTAAAATAAGATAAGTCATAGAGTTTATTTTTTAAAAGGAAATTGGAAACACAGTTATATGAGGTGATAAGGAATGCCTCTCCTCACAATGGAGCAAATGCCAGGCAGATTTTTTGGCAACTTTTTTGATTCTTGGACACTTTCAATGTGTGTTCCATGATTCTAGCTTAGAGAATTTTGGAGATTATTGTCACAGGAATATTCAGAATAATATTTGATCAAATATTTGGGCACTGTGGCCCAGCCAAATTAGTACATATAAGTAACCAGAAGGCACAAGCCAAAAATCCAGGCACCTTTTAGAGGATGGAAAAATAAGAAACTCATTTCTCCCTCTAGAGGGAAAGTAGCCCTTTAATTATTTTTATTTTAGCCAGTAAGAACATTTGAGACCTCTAACCTCCAGAACTTTAGAACTGTAAGACAACATTTTTTTGTTTTAAGCCACTAAGTTTCCCAAAATGTGTTTAGGAAAAATGTGAGTACCTACTCTATAACAATTGGAATTTTCAAAGAAAGTTTCATTTTTTTTTTATCTCTCTCTCTCTCAATTTATCAATTAGGTTTGGAAAATCCCTAAGCAGGCAATTTTTTGTGGGTCTTTTCCTTGCCTTTAATATTTCAGTGAGAGTTATGATACATATCTTGTTTAAAATTACTTATCTAGGAAACACTTTTTTTTCTCTCCCTCATTGCTTTTGCAACCACAGTCTAAGAAATACACATTGTAATATTCTTCATAAAAGTTAGTGATGGTATGACTATTTTTCTAGGACATTTCATGACTGAGATCTAAATATTAGTAAATGAAATAATAAAATGGATCTTACCATTTTATTCTACTTTATTTCACCAATTATTTGAAAATAATGGATGGTGCAATACATAGCTCATGATATTTCATATCAAAAGATTTGAGGGCTATCTAGGTGGCTCAGTTAGATAAGCATCTGACTTCAGCTCTGGTCATGATCTCACAGTTCATGAGTTTGAGCCCTGCATCAGGCTCACTGCTGTCAGCACAGAATCTGCTTTGGATCCTCTGCCCCTCCCCCTCCCCTTTTCATGCTCTCTTTCTCAAAACTAAATAAGTATTTAAAAAAAGAATTTAAAATTTTTTGATCATTTTTCATTCCATAGTTCAACTGAAATAAGCAAAAGGAGGATTTCCTTCCTATTATAACTTTCCAATGTCTAATCAATTGATTTTAGGATGATTTTTCATGTGTAAGTAAAAGTGAATTGTTCACAGTACTACTATTCTAAATTTGACATTTTTTCTTATTTGTAACTATCATAAGAATTTTATTCTTTAAACTTAAGATTAAAATTAAATGTGATTTATACCTGAAAATGCTCAATTATTATAATTTAATTTAAAATTATGTAAATCAGCCTTATGTTTTCAATTTTATACATATTTATACGGAGTAAAGAAGCAGTTGTAGAACAAAAAGATTACTTAGGAAAAAAGGCCCATTTTGATTATTTAATAAAATCAAATTTTAAAAGTAATCTTATTGTGTTAATTTGATTTTCAAATCAATTACAATTTGAGTAGAATGAATTATTCATATGCTTTGCCACACTACTCTAGGAACCAAAGTGTTTTTCATTTATTATATTTTTTCCTATTTATGAAAGAAAAATATATGTCTAAATGAAAATACCATTGGTTTAGGGGTCTTCCTTACTGTAAGTATTAGCACCAAAACTCGTGAAAATATAAAAACAGTACTTGTTTTTCTTGTGTTGGTAATGTTGCTACGTTTTCCAGGGTTTCAAAAAGGTACATTACTTTAATGACCAGTAGTAGATATTTATATTTATATACATATTTATATTATCAATCTTTAAAAGAGAGTTTTTCCTTCCCAAATTGATGTATCAATGATCTGGGCTTTCCCAAATAGTCAACAGTTCTCTGAAAATTTTTTATCCATAGTTTTTATTTGATCATTCATAACGAACTCCCTCTCCCATCTATCACAGAACGTAACATTTCAGCTTGTTTTGAAATTTAATTTTACTGTCTATTTTATATAAACAACTAGATATTATGATAAATATTGAATTACTTTAACATAAAGCTTAGTCATTCTGTGCATGTATCCCTCGAATAACATTAAATAACATGTACACATTTGATGCAAATTTAGTACTTACTGATTTAACTTGCCAAGTCCAACGATCACTATTTGTTTCTATTTTGCTCAGTAGTTACGCTTCAAAAACTGGAGCATGAGAATCCTGGAGCATGAGAATCCAAAACTGGAGCATGAGCATGAGAATCCTATTAAGGTAAGTTTAACATGTTGAATCACAGGATAAATATGGTCCAATATTAGATTATTTTGAAAGTTTGAGGAAAACCCCAAATTATCAGTAAAACATTTTTCATATATAAACAAATATGCACATAAAATAGATAGAATATACCTCAAGAAATTTTGCACTTGTAATTGATCATTTTCAAACTCAATCTTGCCAAAGTATTTCTTCTTTACAATAAAAGACACTGTACAGTGTAAAAACTTCTGCTCTCTTCCTGCTTGACATAATTTCCTGTTGCCTCTCACATTATTGGGGGGAGGAATTTTAATTTCGTCTATTTTCCTTTCTGTCCTTTCTGTCCTATTTCAATCACTCTCATCCTCAATACGTTATGATAATCTTATCAATTCAAACAAATTCAACTTATAGAGGGTACTCTTAAAGTTGATATAACTTGGGGTGAATATTAGGAAGACCTAGCATCCAGATCAAATGCAGAGTGAATCCAGTTGATGGGACACAATTTTTTCACCCTGCTTTTGGAAGGAATTCACAAAATTAGGGTGTGTCCTGAGAAATGAATTTGTTTATCACATTATATAATTTGTACTTTTCTTGTTTGTCTCACAAACTAAAGGATGGATATTGTTAGTATTAAAATGGAATCACAGACATGCTTGTCACCCAGGGTAACACATTAAATAGCAATAAGATGCATACTAAGTTTCACGTCAATAATTATTTATTGGGTAAAATGGATTTATTTCCTGTTACAGCAAAATTTCTTAAAAAATATTTGAAATAATGAGCAAATGTAACTTTTCCAGAGTCCAGAGGTTTTGTTAATGACATTTTGCCATCATTAATTTGTAATTGCTTTTACATGCTTTTGTGTATTTTAATAAAATATCTTGAGTATACCTGGCATATGGAAGCAAATAAAATATCAAAAATTTGATCAAACATCTCAAAGGGATCAATAACGGAGTATTTTTAGAAATGAGAGGAGCTCTATTCCAATGAAGAGTAAAGTTCTGCATTGGAAATACTATCCAAGGATTACAAATGCAGAGGATCATTTTCATGGCAATGTTGATAGGGTATAATCTAATGGACACTGCTGATGATAGCATCAAAATGCTCACTGAAGGGGTTCAGTAGGTTAACTATCAGACTCTTGATTTTGTTCAGGTTATGATCTCAGGGACTCAGCATGGAGCCTACTTAAGATTCTCCCTCTTCCTCTCTTTTTCTGTCCCTGCACCACTCATGTGTGCTCTCTTTCTTTCTTTTAAAAAAAATGCTCATTAAGTGACTGATATTATGATGATCACAGAATTAGTCAGAGTAATTAATGATAGTTTCTGCAACAAACTCTAAAACTTCAGGGCAGCAACAAAGATTTTTCACATACAAAATCACTAAAGAAACAATAGCTTTGAATAATTAACTGGACCCAGATGGACTTAACATATATTCAAAGCATTTCATCGTAAAGCAGAAGAATACACATTCTTGTTGAGTGCATACGCAACATTCTCTAGAATAGATCACATACTGGGTCAGAGATCAGGCCTCAACAAATACAAAAAATTGAAATTATACCATGAAAATTTTCTGACCCCAAAGATGTGAAACTTGAAGTCAACCAGAAGAAAAAATTTGAAAAGACCACAAATACATCCTACCAAAGAATGAATGGATTAACCAGTAAATTAAAGAAGAAATAAAAAAGTACTTGGAAGCAAATGAAAATGAAAATATGATGGTCCAAAACCTTTGAAATGCACCAAAAGTGGTCATAAGTATATATCAATACATGCTTACCTCAAGAAGCAAGAAAAATCCCAAATAACAACCTAACTTACACCTAAAGAAGCTAGAAGTGGAATAGCAAATAAAGCCTAAAGCCAGCAGAGGAAGGGAAGTAATAAATATTAGAGCAGAAACAAATTTTATAGAAACAAACAAACAAAACCCAGTAGAACAGATCAAGAAACCAAGAGCTGGTTCTTTGAAAGGACTAATACAATTGATAAACCCTTAGCCAGACTTATCTAAAAGTAGAAAGGACCCAAATAAATAAAATCACAAACGGGAGAAGAGAGATCACATAAAACATTGCAGAAATACAATATTAAGAAAATATTATGAAAAAATTATATGCCAGTAAATTGGGCAATCTGAAAGAAATGAACAAATTCCTAGAAACATATAAGCCACCAAACTGAAACAGGAAGAAATAAAAAGTTTGAACAGACCTGCCTGTAACCAGCAAAGAAATTAAATGAGTAATCAAAAATCTCCCAACCAACCAAATCAGATTAAAGAGCCTTCCATACTCTTACAGATTTGGAACATGTGAGCTCCAAAGCCAGTCATGCCTCAAAAAGAGAGGAAAGGAGGAAATCTAGAAGAAACTAGAAGAAATGCATCACTGCAATGAGATTGAACTAATAACACAGTCTCAATCTTAGTGAAAAGGAGGCTAGTGAAGATACCCACATGCATGTTTGATGAACACTACCTCTCTGCCTCAGGCTTCATTAGTAGAGTAATATATAAACAGATTTTATATCAATGATCATATATATTATAAAATAGGCTAAGAAAGCTCTAGATTTTTTGGAACATGACAGTCCAACTTGTACAACTTATCAAATGTTATTAATATACATTAATATTTTTAAGTACACTGAGATGGCAGAAGTTAATTGACCTTGATCAGTTCCATTCTCACATTGTTAACCCTAAGAGAAATGAGAATAGACATTAACCAATCAGATTTAAATGTGTGACTTCATCACTGGCCTTGCTGTCTGTATGCACAATGTACTCATAATTCATTAAAAGTCTGTGAATAGTCCAACTATAGTTCATTGTGTATGTGTTCAAGTATTAATCAATTATAGGTGAACATTTAAAATACATTTTTATTGTCCTAACCAGGCATTTAAATTTTTTTTAAGTTGAAGTAGAGTTCACATGAAATGTTATATTAGTTTTAGGTATATGGTATAGTAATTCGACAATTCTATAAATTGTTCACCACAGTAAGTATAGTTACCATCTGTCACCATTCAAAGTTATTATAATACTATTGACTGTATTCCCTATGCTGTGTGTTTCATCCTGTCTTATTTATTTTATAACCGAAGTTCAAATCTCTTAATCCCTTTCACCTGTTGGGTCCCCTACTCTTTACCCTCTCCTCTGGCAACCACCTATGTGTTTAGTTCTTTTTTGTTTGTTTGTTTATTCATATGTCTTGTTTTTTAGATTCTATATATGAATGATATCATATGGTATTTGTCTTTCTCTGTGTGACTTATTTAACTTAGCATAATACCCTCTCTGTCCATCCATGTTGTGAATGGCAAGATTTCATTCATTTTTATGCCTGACTCATTGTCTATGTGTGTATATATGTATGTACATATGTATACACACACTATATCTTCTTTACCCATTCATCTGTTGGGGTGCCTGGGTGGCTTAGTTCGTTAAGTGTCCAATGTCAGCTCAGGTCATGATCTCACGATTCATGAGTTGGAGTTCTTCATTAAGCTCTGTGCTGATAGCTAAGAACCTGGAGCCTGCTTCATATCTCTCTCTCTCTCTCTCTATCTGCCCCTTCCCCACTTGCACTCTCTATTTGAAAACAAGAAAAAGAAACTCAGGATAAATATGTAAAATATGATGTCATATATATAAAACATAGATGAGGGGAGTACAAATGTAGTGTTTTCAGAATGTCTTTGAATTTAAGCTATTATCAACTTAATATAGACTGTTATATACACAGGATGTTGTATATAAAGTTTGTGGTAACTGCAAGCCAAAAACTTATAATAGGTACACAAAAAAGGGGCTCAGACCGTTAAGCATCTGACTTAATTTCAGCTCTGGTCATGATCTCACAGTTCATGGGATCAAGGCCTGCGTTGGGCTCTGTGCTGACAGTGTGGAGCCTGCTTGGGACTCTCTCCCTCTCTCTCCATCTCTCTGCCTTTACCCACTTGTGCATCCTCAATCTCTCTCAAAAAAACAAATAAATAAAAATTTAAAAAATAGTTACACAAAAAATAAAGAGAAAGTAATATAAGCGTAACATTAAAGAAAGTCATCAAATCACAAGGGAAGAGAGAAAAAGAAGGAAGGAACAAGGATGAGCTACACAAACAATCAGAAAGCAACAAAATGGCAATAAGTGCATACGTATCAATAATTACTTTAAATGTAATGTAGTAAATGCTCCAATCAAAAGGCATAAGGTGTCCAAATGAATAAAAAAATAAGACACATCTATAGGCTACCTGCAGGAAACTCACTGTAAAACCAAAAATCACATATAGATTGAAGTGAAGGAATGAAAAATATATTCCATGCAAATGACAAAAAAAAGCTGGGGTAGTAATATTTATATTAGACAAAATAGACTTTAAAACAAAGAATGTAACAAAAGACAAGGGCATTACATAACAATATAGAGGTCATTCAACAAGAGTATATAACTATGGTGTTTTACTATCATGACATTCAGGCTCATTCCTGCAGGTGCTGATTAAATTATTTCCCCTGTTTTACTTCTCATAAGCAGTTGGCAAAGATGATCCTCTTGAACATGCCAGAGGTGAGTTAGGAATTGAAATGAGTCCTGCAGCCAAGCTTTGAATGGTTTTTACTATAGGGTATGAAAGGACTAATGTGAAAATTCCGATACATGAAGACACATTTGTGAATTATATGGTGATTATTTCTGTGGAATGTTTAAAAAAATCCTGAAGACTAAATATAGTAGCTGCTTTTCTTCTTTTGCTTTCCTCCCTCAAAGTTACCATCGCTTTGGGATGTTATCTTGTGGGGAAGACGTCTTCCACAACATTTTTAAAATGAAAAAAAAAACCCAAAAGTCTTGCCTTATTTATGCATCTACCTATTTTATTTTCCTTTCTATTCTACTAAGCTAAGTATCACCAATGATTATGAAGGTTTTTTTTTGAGAAGTGAGTTTCAGTAATATATCTGAAAACAAAGGAAACTTTGTTTTTGTAAAATAGCATACCATCCAGTGTATCATCTTGGGTGAGAATCTTTAGGGGGACAGGCTATTTATTCGTATCTCCTGTTGATGGCAATTCAGCTCTTCACAATATGAGATATATGATGCAAAGTATCAAAAGTGTTATTTCACACTTTAAAATCAGACATGAAAATAAGAGGAAGAAAATGTGATTTCAATTTCCGTGCTCTATAAAAATGATTGAAAATGAAAAAGAAGTGTAATGAAGCATAGTGTCAAAATCTTTTCAAATGAACAGGTCAATATTTTTTAGTCCTTTTAAAGGCAGAACTTATAGTATCAGAAAGACTTCGAGTTCCACAAAGTGATTCCCATTCACTAATTATGTTCCTTTTATATAAGTCCCAGTTATGCAGAGAGAATGTTTTGTAGTTAAGTTGTGGAAAAACATGCTGATTAATATTAAAAATGTTCTTTATCACTGCATGAAAAGACAACTGATTTGATTACATACAAATTACAGAATTTCTTTACAATGAAGGAAATTGTAGAGAGGTGATATACTAGATAAAATACATGCCATGTGTAAAAGAAATGTGGAATAATAGAAATTCCAAGAAATATTTTAATACCAGAAAAAGAGAACCCAGGAGAAATATAGTGAGAATGCACATGAGAATGCAAAAATATCTAAAGAGGAAATCTGAAGTGTAAGTAATTATAATGACGATATGTTCAATATGTTCAGACTCACTAGCAGTCAGAGATGCTCAAAAGAAAAAAAACTGTAGGGGTGCCTGGGTGGCTCAGTCAGTTAAGCCTCTGACATGAGGTCACGGTCCAAGAGTTCGAGCCCCATATCATGCTCTGTGCTGACGGCTCAGAGACTGTATCCTGCTTCGGATTCTGTGTCTCCCTCTTTCTTTCCTCCTCCCTTGCTTGTGCCCTGTCTCTCTTAAAAATAAATAAACATGAAAAGAATTTTTTAAAAGATGTTAATTTATTAGAATTAGCATAGCAAAAATTAGATAATGCACATTTTGGTTAGGAGATGAAAAATATAAACGCATTCCTTGCTGAAGGACACAGTAAGAGCTATTTTGGAAAGAAATATGGCACTTTTGGGGTGCCTGCATGGCTCAGTCAGTTAAGCATCCAACTCTTGATTTTGGCTCAGGTCAGGATCTCATGATTTCTGTGTTTAATCCCTGCATCGGGCTTCATGCTGATAGTGCTGAGCTTGGTTGAGATTTTCTCCTTCTCCCTCTCTCTCTACCCCTCCCATCCCCTTCTCTTTCTCAAAATAAATAAATAAACTTAAAATTAAGAAATATGGTACTTTTCATTAACATTATACATATCCTGTAATCTCATTACTAGGTCATACACCACTGAAATTTACACACATATTTTACACAGCATGTGTAATTTTGTAGTAATGAGGAGATAGGGGAAGTTAAGAGACCACCGTCTGGCAAATGACAAATATGGTAGATTCTACCATAGAATACTATGCTATATATTAGTAAACATTAAATAGATGTAAGTGAAACAACATACACATATCTCCGATATATAGTTTTGAATACCAAGTATAATGCAGTTATAGAATACCTGTATTTTTTCCTACAGGAAAAATAATACAATTACTCTGCAATGTAAAATAATAATGCAAAATAATACGGTCATTCTAGAAAACAGTTTGGCAGTTTCTTATAAAGTTAAAGATCTATTATGCCACAATTACACAGTAGTAATTTATCCTAAGGAAATGAAAATGCATCTTTAGCCAAAATCTGTACACAAATGTTCATAGCAGTTTTATTTATAATAGCCAAAACAAAAACAAAAACACCCCACATAAATTTTCTCCAACAGGTGAATAAACTGTGATAGATCCATATAAGAAAATAAAATTCAGCAAAATTCACCAATGAAAAGGAACAAAACATTATTCACACAATGATTTTGTGAATATCAGGGATGTTATATTGAGTAAAAATACCAGTCTTAAACGGTTACATATTGTTTTATTCATGTTAGAATTTTTTTTGAAATTATAGTAATACAGAACAGATTAGTTAGTATTTGACAGAGCTTAACGCCTGGGAAGGATGTGACTATAAAAGGATAGCAAAAGGGATTTATTTGTGATTATTGAGCAGTTTTAGAGGCTGATGGGTATACATGAATAATGTATAATGACAATGAAAGTAAACCTGGTAAAATCTGAATAAAGTGTCTAGTTTTGTTAATAGTTTCAAAATGTCACATTCCTGGTTTTGAGAACATGTTTTTTTTAAGATGATACCATTGGGGGAAGATAGATAAAGAATAAAAAGAAACCCTCTAGTACTTTTGTCATTGATTTTGAGACTAAAGTTATTTTAAAATAATATTTAAAAAAAATAAAAAATAAAGTTGAAAATTAATAATATTACATTAAATTTACAAATTGATTTCAGGAGAATTGACATATTTATATTGTCTTTTTAAAAACAGGAATACAGTGGGGCACCTGGGTGGCTTAGTCGGTTAGGCGTCCGGCTTTGGCTTAGGTCATGATCTCACGGTTCATGAGTTCAAGCCCCGCGTCGGGCTCTGTGCTGACTGCCAGCTCAGAGCCTGGAGCCTGTTTCAGATTCTGTGACTCCCTCTCTCTCTGACCCTCCCCTGCTCACACTCTCTCTCTCTCTCTCTCCTAGAAATAAATAAAACATTAAAAAAAATTTTAAAAAAAACACACAAAAAAACAGGAATATAGTATCCTACTATTTCTCTATATTTATCCATTTACTAAAGTCCCTATTTGTACTGTCAGTTAAGATAAAAAATTATATATATGTTATATATATATATAAAGTATTTATATGCATTATATATACTATATCTATTAAGTATATATTACATATAGTGTATATATAATATATAATATGTAAAGTATATATATGTAAAGTATATGTCTATATCTATATATAAAGTACACATATATAAATTTTTCCAATTCAGTTTCTCTGTTTAATTATACCGAGTTTATGCTTTTATATTTTGGATATATTTTACCTTGAAAGATCATATTGGTTATGGTTCTTGTCACAGACCATTTTGTTTCTTCTGTTTGAAAATGCCCACATAATTCATTCCCATTTGATTAGTTTTTGTTCAATTCTGGTAGCTTCTCCTCATATAAATCACAATTATTTCTAAATATATAAGCAGGCTTAAATGATGATTGTCTTTCAAATATTTTGTAAATAATATCAAGTAAATGAGAGGACAATTCACAGGCTTGAAGAAAATATTTGTAAAAGGTACATCCGATAAAGGACTGTTATCTAAAATAGACAAAGAACTCTTAAAATGCAACAATAAGATAACAAACAGCCAAAATAGGGAGAGAGGCAAGCCAAGAAACAGACTTTTAACTATAGAGAATAAACTGATGGTTGCCATAAGGGAGAAAGTAGGGGAGATGGGTGAAATAGGTGATGGAGATTAAGGAGAGCACTTCTTTTTTTAATGGTTTTTTTTTTTTTTTTTATTTCTAGGAGAGAGAGAGACAGCGCGAGCAGGGGAGGGTCAGAGAGAGAAGGAGACACAGAATCTGAAGCAGGGTCCAGGCTCTGAGCTGGCAGTCAGCACAGAGCCCGACGCGGGGCTCGAACCCACGAACCGCAAGATCATGACCTAAGCGAAAGTTGGACGCTTAACCGACTAAGCCACCCAGGCGCCCCTAAGGAGAGCACTTCTTGTGATGAGCACTGGGTGTTGTATGGAAATGTTGAATCATTATATTGTACACCTGCAGCTAGTATTACACTGCATGTTAACCTACTAGAACTTAAATAAAAACTTTGAAAAAAGATAACAAATGGCCAAATTAAAAAGTGGGCCAAAAGCCTTAACAGTGGCTCACCAAAGAAGATATACAGATGCAAATAACATATAAGGAGTGCTCCACTTCTTAGGTTATCACAAAAATGCAAATGAAAACAATGAGATACCACTGCACACCTCTTAAAATGTCCCATATCCAGCACACTGACAACATCAAATGCTGGTGTGGATGTGGAGCAACAGGAACTCTCATACATTGGTGGTGGGAATACAAAATGGTACAGTCACTTTGGAAGACAGTTTGGTAGTTTCTTACAAAATGAAACATACTTGTACTCTGTTCTCCAGCAATCATGCTCCTTGGTATTTATACAAAGGAATTGAAAACTCACATCCACACCAAAACCTACAAACAGATGTTTATAGTTGCTTTATTTCAGAATTGCCTAAACTTGGGAGCAACCAAGATGTCCATCTTTAGTTGAATGGATAAATAAACTGTAGTACATCCACACAGTTGAATATTGTTCATTAGTAAAAAGAAATGAGCTATTAAGCCATGGAAAGACATGATGAGTCTTAAATGCATACAGCCAAGTGAAAAAGACTACATACTATATAATTTCAACTATATGATATTCTGAAAAACGCAAAACTGTGAAGGCAGTAAAAAGATCAGTGGTGTGAAGGGTTGGTAGAGGAAGAGATGAACAGATAGAACACAGATGCTTTTTAGGTCAGTGAAAATACTCCGTATGATACTACAATAATTATATGTTTGTTCAAACCCATAAAATGTACAACATCCAGAATGAACAAATGGAATTGTGGACTTTGGGTGATTATGATGTGTCACTGTGGGTTCATTCTTAGTAAAAATTGTACCAGTCTTTTGAGTAATGTTGATCATGGGGGAGACTATCCATGTAGGGTAACAGCGGGTATTTGGGAAATATCTGTACTTTTAAAAATGTATTATAGACCTAGAACTGCTCCAAAAACCCCCAAAACCAAAAAAAAAAACCACAAAAAACAAAAAATAACAAAAAACCTGCATAAAAACAGAAGAATAAAATTATCTCACTTAACTTTGTAGGGCCTAGTTGTTATGAAAGGTATTTAATTATAGCTCAAACATATATAGAGATACTGACTCAGAAGAGAAAAATTAGGGTTTCTAAAAAAAATGTGTATTTAGTTTTGAGGGAGAAAGACAGAACATGAGTGGGGGAAGGGCAAAAGGGGGAGACAGAGAAACCGACGTAGACTTCAGGCTCTGAGCAGTCAGCACAGAGCTGGACATGGGGCTCCAAACTCACAAACTGCGAGATCATGACCTGAGCCGAAGTTGGACGCTTACCTGACTGAGCCACCCAGGAACCCCTAGAAAAATTACTTTTTAAATCATGATATTTTTTAGTTCTTTTTTTAAGTTCATTTATTTATTTTGAGAGAGAAAGGGAAAGAGAGAGAGAGAGAATGCAGGGGAGAAGGAGAGTGAGAATCCAAGGCAGGCTCTCAGGCTGTGCTGTTAGCACAGAACCCAATGCAGGACTCAAACCTGTGAACTGTGGTATCATGACCTAAGCAGAAATCAAGAGTCAAATGTTTAACTGAGAGAGCCACCCAAGAGCACCTAAATCATATGTGATTTTTATAATAATTATTTTATAAATTGACTGAGTACTTAGTAATAACCACTTCTGTGGTTACTTCTTACTGCATATTATAACAGTAAGAAGAAATAAGAAAATCACACCGAGACAGAAAGTAGATTCAAAGAAACTCTCAAAGAGGAATAATACGTTATATCTTAATTAAGCTAGTAATAAATTTGATTAGAAAAAAATAACTGCCATTGTTATTTTAAGAGCAATTTCCTGATAAAATAGCCACTGTTATGAGGACAATGAGATTCATTCTAAAATTATTTAGTGTACATGCATAATGCAAAACAACACTAAATTCAGCAATGTATGAATTTTAAAAGATGGGTAGTAGAGGACTGTCAGGTAGGTATGACTCTACTCCAGTGGAGCAATAAGATTGACAATACACTTTTAAAATTAGTAAGACAAACATAACCAGGTTTATTTGCAGTTCTTTGTAATATGTAAAACACAACCCACTGAACAGTAGAATTAAAAAGTGGGGGAGTTCAGGGGCGCCTGGGTGGCTTAGTCGGTTAAGCGTCCAACTTTCGCTTAGGTCATGATCTCGCGGTTCGTGGGTTCGAGCTCCGCGTCGGGCTATCTGCTGACTGCCAGCTCAGAGCCTGGAGCCTGTTTTAGTCTGTGACTCCCTCTCTCTCTGACCCTGCCCTGCTCACGCTGTCTCTCTCTCTCTCTCCTAGAAATAAATAAAAATTTTAAAAAAATTAAAAAAAGTGGGGGAGTTCATAAATCTGTATCTGCCTCATTTTTCAAAGTGGAATAGGTGGGATGTGATAACTGGATACCAACTTTTGTTTATCCTAATGAAAGGGTTTTCTGCTAAGTATGAAGTAAAAGGATGATCTTAATTTTAGTGAAAGAATAGAAAACCTTAACAAAGGATTAATACTAATTCAGTGGGAGAAAACATATCATTCAAAGGACATATATATATTTTTTAATTGCAGGTAACTGACCATAAAGACAAAGACACTGAAATATTTTACGTCAGCCAGTCGGTTCAATAGTTTCCTATACACAGATTTGCCCCGCTGGTCTTAAATGGGGTAAATTTAGAATTAAAGAATAAAGCTAATAAGTGAAAGAAATTTATATAAAAGACTGTGTCTAATTGAATGTACCACCGATGTCCATTTACAGTTCATTTAAAATGTAATCATGGTTACACTTGCTACTTTCATTATGTTTATAGTTGTCTTTGAGGTACTGTGGGAGTTCTCTGTTCATAGAAGTTTCTATTATGTACTAATATGGATTACCTAAAAATATCATACCTTTGTTTTTACATAATAAATATTTAAAAATAAAATTATTAGTAAAGTAGTATTTAAAAATTAACCTAGCATCTTGGAATGAGTTAATCAATGAAACATATTAACAAACATGCCATATTTTTCTGTTATTTTATATAATCTACAATATTATAAAGTACTGATGTGGTTATGCATTTCCAGTTAAGAAAGTTTACTGCAGAGTTATTATTACATAACTGCATAACTATGTATTATTACATAATTAGGCTCATATTATTTTTCATTATTTTGTTGCTACCATTAAGTTGTCAGTTCAAGGAATGTAGTCAACAACTCTTGCTGAAGATATGTTCAAAATTGATCTTCAACATTATTATTTATCACCATGTTTCTTGTGAGAGGTACTAACATACTTAAAATGTTAATTATTCAATAAATAGTGAAATAACATTACATTCATATGGAAAAAATAATGACTATTATATGTGTATCGTGACTTGCCATTTCACAACACAACATTAATGTAATCCACTAATTTTCTTTTGTAAGAAATTTTAAAAGAATCCTTAATTTTGTTTGCTGGAAATTTCTCTTATATATGTGAAAATTTTACCTTACACATACATGATATAAAGTTATCACATGTAACCTGAAACTATATAGAAAATCTCTTCATCTATCACTTCTATTCATTTATTATATAAAACTGATATTCTTTCATGTTCTCTATTCAAAGCTTTATAGTGTAATATTTAATGTTTTTTATGAATAAATTTTTGTGTACAATGAGATTAACTTTTTTTCAAATAGATATTGGGTGGCATCTTGTATTTTAAGGCTCTGCTATTAGCAAAATACCTTTATTACTAAAATAATTTTGTGAATACTTTTATCATAATTAAATGTTTTCTGTTACCTCCATTAATGCTACTTGCCTGGAACTATCCTAGCCTGATTTTAATTTTCAAAACTTCTATATTACTGGATGATAAATTTAGCTTTTGTAGACATTCCATAGCAAGATTGTGTGTTTTTTTTTTAATCTCTTCTGACAATCTCTGTATTTAATTGGAGTACATTTATTGTTAATGTAATTATTTATAAGATTGGATTTAAGGCTGTTTTTCTGTTGTTTTCCCTCCTATTTTGTCATCAGCTTTGTTTCTTTTTCCCAAGTTTCAGGTGTTTATTTGTATTAATCACAACCTTTTTTCACTATTTTGTTGTAATCTCTAACTATACGTAGCTGCTTATTACTTTAAGATGATAGTGTTTGCACTAGGAATTAGACTAGGTTACCTTAAATTATCACAGTATATTTAGTGTTAATACTGTTTCACTTCATATAAAATATGAAAAATTTGCAATAGTATACTCTCATCAACCCACTTCTGTCCTTTGTGGCATCATCATCATATACTATATCTGTATACAATATACATTTTTACATAGTGTTACAGTTTTGATTTAAAGAGTTCTATGTCCTTTATTATAAATACAAAGATATGTATAAATATAAATGCAAATGTAGATGAGACAACAATACAAAAAAATAATAAAGAGTTCTATGTCCTTTAAAAATATAAGGGAAGAAAAATGAGCAGTGATATTTACTCTCAAATTTTTCATTTTTGTTGTTCATTACTTCCTAAAGACTTGAATTGCATCTTTTGTCATTTCTTTTCAAGCTAAGAACATGATATAGTATGTTTTTGTAGTGCTAATCTACTGGCAATAAATTCTTCCAGTTTTTTAAGTGAAATTTTCTTCAGTTTGCCTTCATTTTTGAAGGATACATCAAGTGTATATAAAATTATGAGGTAGTAGGTTTCTCATATTATAACTTTGAAATGAAGTCATTATATTACAGAAAAGAAGAATCTTTCCAATAATTCTTTCTAGTGAAATTTACTAGTATGAATGCATTTAATAAATATAGAAACATTTGTTAATTTTTTTTAATGTTTCCTATCAACTCCTTGTCTTTCTACCCTCTTTTGAACCCAATCCAGTCAGGATTTAATCCTTATCAATTCATTTTCAAAATTCTCTTTTCAGGGGTGTCTGGGTGGCTCAGTAGGTTGAGCATCCAACTTCGGCTCAGGTCGTGATCTCACAGATTGTGGGTTTGAGCCCCACGTCGGGCTCTGTGCTGACAGCTCAGAGCCTGGAGCCTGTTTCCAATTCTGTGTCAGCCTCTCTGCTCCTCCCCTGCTCATGACCTGTTTCTCTCTGTCTCTCAAAGATAAAAGTTAAAAAAAATTTTTTTAAAGTTCCCTTTTCAGTCATTAATTACCCCCACATTATTAAATTGCTCATCTTTCTTAACATCTCAGTAGAACTTGTAGTATTTGCTCTTTTTGTTTGTTTGTTTTTCTTGGAAAATATTTCTTCATATAGATTCTGAAACACTGTGATACCCTTATTTGCTCCATACTTCAGTAGCTTCTACTTTTAACTCTCTGTTGGTGGGTCTTCTATTTTCTTTTACTCTGAAATCTCTGTTTCTAAGTCTTCTACCACATCCTCTTCCTAAAGTTGGAGTGGCCCAAAATCTAATGTTTGGTCCTCTTTTTTTCTGTAGCTGTCAATACTAACTCCTTTAGGTAATCCCAATAATTTTTCCTTAATTCTTTTGTTTTCATAGACTTTAGAATACAGTGCAAGAAGCAGAGTAGTTTCTTGTGTTAGCTTCCTAGTTCTGTAACAAATTGACAAAACATTTATTGGCTTAGACAACATCCATTTATTATCTTAAAGTTTATTGCAAGTCAGAAGTCTAGGCATCACTTAACAGGGTTCTTTACTTAGGGTCTGACAAGACTGAAGTCAAAAGTGCCAACAGTTATGCACTTTCACCTACAGACTCAGATAGGACATTATCTAATTCCAGTTACTTTCAGGTTGCTGTCACGATTTATTTTCTCATGGTTGTAGAACTGATAGTGGCTTCTTTCTTCAAGTCCAGATGAACTATATCTTTCTTTTAAGGTTTTCACTTAAGTCATTACCCAACAAAGATTACTCACCTTTGACTAACTCAAACTCAATAGACTTGAAATCAGATTCATACCTGTAAAATTCCTTCACTTTTGTAGCACTCCATTGGCCAGGACAGTCATATATACCACCCACACTAAAGTTGGGGTGGGTTACACATGCTATAACATCAGATATTAAGAGAGAATTCTGCCTACTATGTTGCTTAATAAATGTTTGTTTAAGAATTAGTAAATAAAGATGAAAAAAGGCAGAGATATAGTGGGCCTATTTACCATACTATTAATCCGCAAGTTTATATTGTGGTCTTAACAAAGTTTTTCAGAGATTAAGTAGAAAAATAACAAGTTTAGATTCACGTTCTAGAAAATAACTTTGATAGTATTTGTATAGTTGAGAGCAGCAGATCTACATATTTTAACTTAACGTTGTCCAGCTAGTAATGAGGAACAGTACAAAGTAAAAGTTAAAGAATAAAGGGGCACCTGGGTGGCTCAGTCAGTTCAGTGTCCAACTTTGGCTCACATCATGATCTCACAGTTTGTGGGTTTGAGCCTTACGCCGGGCTCTGTACTGACAGCTCAAAGCCTGGAGCCTGCTTCTGATTCTGTGTCTCCCTCTCTCTCTGCCTCTCTTTCTCTCTCTCAAAAATAAAATGAACATCAAAAAATTTAAAACAAGAATAAGGAAAGTGTAAGACAGATACAGACAATATTTAGTGACCAATTAGATGTGGAGATAATGAATCTTCAGGGAGATTCTTAGTTTGCTAACAGTAACTAAGTAACAATTGAAACAATTGAAAGAATGTTGACATCTTGTTAAAAATTGTTATATTAAACAAAGTTTAGCATTAGAGGCAGGATCCTGAAGATTATCCATAATCTTTCACAACAGTTTTTCTGAATCCTGTCATAGCATTAGAAACCAGTTTGTTTAGTGTATAGTATTGGTACAACACAATCATATTTATTCTTATCATCTCACCTTTGCTGGTATAAGTGTTTGATAGTCACAGATTTTATTGCATAAATTAATATTTAATTTATTTTTATAAAATGTTTTAATTGTTTATTTATTTTTGAGAGAGAGAGTTAGAGTGTGAGTGGAGGAGGGGCAGAGAGAAAGGGAGACACAGAATCTGAAGCAGGCTCCAGGCTCCAAGCTGTCAGCACAGCTGACATGGGACTCACACTCACAAACCTGGAGATCATGACCTGAGCCAAAGTCAGACACCTAACTTACTGAGCCACACAGGTGCTCCAATAGCACCTTTTATTTTAACACCTAATTAACTTCCTTTAATGTTGTGTAGTATTCAATTTTATGAATTCTCTACAATTTGTTTATTATTCACCTTTTGATGGATTTGTATTTTCTTTTTTCACTGACAAACAAGGCTGCAATTAATTTTAATTTATGCCAAAAATGTTTTATATTTTCAATTTACCAGATTAGAAATGTACTACTAGAATTTACCCAAAGAATACAATACAAAAGTGTGTGTGTGTGTGTGTGTGTGGTGTGTATGTATATATATATATATACACACCATATATATATATATAATACATATATACCATACACACCATATATATATATATATGTATATATTATACACCATACATATATATATGACATTGGGTGCATGTATCCCTTCAACTAGTGTTTGTGTATTTGTTGTGCAAATACCTAGTACTGCAATTGCTGAATTGTAGGGTAGTTCTATTTTTAACCCTCATACTCTTTTCCAGAGTGGCTGTACCAGTTTGCATTTTCACCAACAGTGCATAACTGTTGCAACAGTGCATTCTCAAATGAATTCTTATATCTATGTTCATCAGAGATATTGGCCTGTAGTTCTCTTTTTCATTGATGTCTTTAACCGGTTTTG
Organism: Hyaena hyaena; assembly: GCF_003009895.1. Lineage (NCBI taxonomy): Eukaryota > Metazoa > Chordata > Mammalia > Carnivora > Hyaenidae > Hyaena > Hyaena hyaena. The sequence goes on from NW_024081511.1 coordinate 31,384, forward strand.
GTATAAGAATAATGTTGATCTCTTAGAATGAATTTAGAAGTTTTTCTTCCCTTAAAATTTTTGGAATAGTTTGAAAAGAATAGATATTAACTCCTTTTTAAATGTTTGGTAGAATTTGCCCCGTGAAGCTATCTGGTCCTGGACTTTTGTCTGTTGGGAGTTTTTAAATCACTGATTCAATGTTTTACTGGTTATTGGTTTGTTCAAGCTTTTTACTTCTCTCTGTTTCAGTTTTGGTAGTTTATATGTTTCTAGGAATTTATATGATTTATCTAGGTTGTCCAATGTTGGCATATAGTTTTTTATAACATTCTTTTATGATTATTTTATTTCTTTGGTATTGGTTGTTACTTCTCCTCTTTCTTTTGTGATTTTATTTACTTGAGGTCTTTCTCTTTTTTCGTGATAAGTCTGGCTAAAACTTTATCCATTTTATTGATATTTTTCTTCAATGAATCAACTCCTGGTTTTATCGATCTGTTCTGTTTGTTTGTTTCTGTATCATTTATTTCTGCTGAAAAAATCCTTATTATTTCCTTCCTTCTGCTGGTCTTTGGTTTTGCTTGTTGTTCTTTTCCCAGATCCTTCAGGTGCAAGGTTAGGTTGTTTGAGAGTTGTCTTGTTTCTTGAAATAGACCTGTATTGCTCTAAACTTCCCTCTTACAACAGCTATTGCTGTATCCCAAAGGTTTTGGGCTGTTGTGTTTTCCTTTTCGTTTGTTTCATTGTACATTTATATTTCTTCTTTTATTTTCTGGTCGACTCATTCATTGTTTAGTAGCATGTTATTTGATCTCTATGTATTTGTGGTCTTTCCAGACTTTTTTCCTGATGGTTGACTTCTAGTTTTGTAACATTGTGGACAGAAAAGAAATATGGTATGATTTCTTGAATTTATTGAGGCTGGTTTTGTTGTCTAACACATGATCTATTCTGGGGAATGCTTGTGTGCACTTGAAAAGAATGTGTATTCTGTTGTTTTAGGATGGAATGTTCTAAATGTATCTTTTAAATCTATCTGTTCCAGTGTGTTGTTCAAAGCCATTGTTTCCTTGTTTATTTTCTGCTTAGATGATCTGTCCTGTTTTTTTTCTTTTTTTTAATCCTTTCTGTGACCCTATGTCTTTTGATTGGAGAGTTCAGTCCGTTTACATTCAAGTTAATTATTGTATGTCTCTACTTATTGATCAATCAATTGATCTTTCTATCTCCCTCTAGTTCTCTGTGTACTCCAGTTGTCTGTTCTCCCTAGAGGTCCAGCTCCATATCTATATTTCAGAACGACCACTAAGCTCTGCCTGGCTTCCCCTCTGGCAAATGGCCAGGAAACCGTCTTCAAAGAGTAATCTTGGACAACAATAGTGCTCATTAATTTATTTATCTTTGTTCCGCATGAATTACTGGCCTTTGTTGCCTGATGAGAACAGTTTCACAAATATATATCAGAGTTTTCTTTGTTTGCTTGTTTCATGTAGGAGAGTAAATCTGATACACATAAATGGAAATTCCCATATGATATCTTTAACCAATTACCTGTATTCAATTTTCAGATTTTATTTATATTTTTCTTCTGTATTATGCATGAGAATTCCAAAACTAATAGACTTTCTTTGAATTTTCATTTTTGCCACTACTTGTCTCCTTCACATACAGTCTAAAACTAGGCACTGTGCTAGGCGCTCTACCCACCCCCCCATCCTAGAGATACCATCAACTATGTTGATATTTGATGAGTAACTCACCCACAACCATAATCTCTGCATTATAATAAATGAGATACCAGTGACTCTTATTCATCATATCATTTAGTAAATTCTACATCTTCCTTTGCACATCTTGATAACAACTATCTTAAAGGTACAGAGAAAAAGGATGATTTCATGCGCTGTCAACAGGTGCCAGCTAGTACTGGAATGGATTTGAATAGCAGCAATTTAATGAAGTCCTTCACCAACACTGAACAACATATTAAAGTGTCATCCTTGCATTTGAAAATAAAGGGGATAATTCATTTTCTATGGCTTTCAAACTAGCTATCTTTTTGCTCTGAGATGCAGAATCATGGTGCTCATGTGGTTGCAACTATCAGTTATCTAGTAGTAGAGAACTTCAAACCTAGAGCAGGAGAGGAGCTGATAGCAGGTGAGGAGTGGAAATATAGTAATAGGTTTTTAAATTTTTTAACTGCATATCTCCATCCAGGCTACCTGACTGCTAGCAAATGCAAAAAGAATTTAGAGTCAAACTAGAATATTTGAAAAACATATTTTTGTGCAAATATATAACTCGAGGAGCAACCGTTAAAAATGCCTGGGTAAAGTAAGGTACAAGTTAGGGATAATACACTATCAGAAGTCATCAGGAGTCTGGTAATGAATTATTTCATTGCCAATCCTACTTCCTGTCAATACTCATATCATTATGAGGTAGTGGATTGAGGTTTTCTGCATTCTAATATTTCTAACTTAACGTATGAATGTGTTTCACCAATTCAGGACCTCAGAAACAAGTATTTATGATAAAATAATATGAATCCTTATAAACATTTTAAAATGCTTGTTACGGGACGCCTGGGTGGCTTAGTCGGTTAAGCGTCCGACTTTCACTTAGGTCATGATCTTGCAGTTCATGGGTTCGAGCCCCGCGTCGGGCTCTGAGGCTCAGAGCCTGGAGCCTGTTTCAGTCTGTGACTCCCTCTTTCTCTGACCCTCCCCTGCTCACGCTGTCTCTCTCTCTCCTAGAAATAAATAAAACATTTTAAAAAATGCTTGTTACTATTAAAGATATTGATTCATTTTAAGCCATCAATAACTTTATAGGAAGAAATGTAACAAATATCCTACTTTTTAGGAACAACATGCCATGTCTGCTTCTGGACACAAATTAGTTTGGTCACTTTGCTTGGACTGATGAATAGCATGACTTACAATATTACAAAACTGAAATATAGTCTTTTAAAAAATTTTTAATGTTTTATTTATTTTTGAGAGAGAGATAGAAGACAGTGTGATCAGGTGAGGGTCAGAGAGAGAGGGAGATACAGAATCTGAAGACAGGCTCCAGGCTCTGAGCTAGCTATCTCAGAGCCCGACACGGGGCTGGAACCCACAAACTGTGAGTTCATGACCTGAGCTGAAGTCGGATGCTTAACTGATTGAGCCACCCAGGCACCCCCGAAATGTAGTCTTTGATAACAGGGAAGACTAATGGTACATGCAAGAAACCTAGTGCAGCACTCGATTATAATTTCCATTACTATGTTATTGCATACTTACTATTATTCTATTGATGTGCTTTTGAAAATGTCACTTACCTCTGAAACTTTGGTAAAGACGAGTTATGTGCTTCATCCTCTACTTTGTTCACTACTCCATGTACTCCTGATCCACTAATCTGAGCTCACAATTAGTATATTTCTCTATATGTTTTTTTCAATATTTTATTTTCTCCTTGATCATCTTATTTCAGGTACTATCTTCTCCAGCCTCTACCCACTCTAATTCACTAAGGAACTCATTAAATCTCAGCCACACAATTTGAGCCCTCATTATTTTCATGATCCTGTTTCTTGGATTTTCTAGTTGTGTCTACACACAAGGGACTCCACATTAAACACTATGGTCTCATGACAGCTTGGTTGGTCTTTTACAACTTTGTCTTCTTAGATACTTATTTTTTTTTAAATGTGCTATGTGCTCTCCTTTGCTCTCAGTTTAATAATCAGGAACAGATTATTAGATTTGTATTGTGGATTTCTTTAGGAAATTAACAGTTTTCAGGGTGACAACTTTAGTCAGTGTATAGCAGGGAAATAAAACACTTGCATTTTACTGACAAGATGCCAGTATCTGAAAACTTGGTGTAATATTTTTGAAAAATTCACCATTTGTAGTCTCAGTTTATTAATTTAGAAAATGAATACTCTGGAGTTGTTTAATAATGATCCTGGGTTATGCAGTGTTACTCGAAAAGACACATTTGAAAGACTAATCCCCAATGACCCAGAAAGTGACCTTATTTAGAAACAAAGTCATTATAGATGGAGTTAATTAAGATCAGGTCATACTGGAGCAAGGTGGGTTCCTAATCCAATGTGATATGTGCCTTAATAAGAAGAACACAGCATCATGTGAGGACAGAAGCACACAGGAGAGTGCCTGTGAAAATGGAAGGAGATATGGAAGTGTTAGCTGCAAGCTCAGGAGCACCAAGAATTGCCAGAAAACCACCAGAAGCTAAGAAAAGGCAAGAAGGATTCTCCCTTGTAAGTGTCAGAGGGTGCGTGACCATGCCAATGCCATGATTTTACATGTCTTGCCTCTAGAATGATAAGGCGCTAACTTTCTACTGTTTTGTGCCACCTAGTTTGTGCTAATTTTGTTACAGCATCTCGAGGAAATCAATAAAACATTATCTTGCAGTGGTATCATCATGATTAAGTAATATGTGATAAGAGCCCAATGCAGAGTCTGTCTCCTAGAAGTACTGTATAAATATTAGATGTTATCACCAATATTCTTAATATTTGCCCTTAGAAATAACAAGCTCTTTTTCCTCCGTCACTCTTTTCTATTTCAGTTTTTTGTGTGTGTGTGTGGTGAAAGGGACAAAAAAAGTATATTCAATATGAAAAAGTTTGTGTCACATTTAAACTGCCTTATCCAATCAGAAAATCCCAAAACATTCAAATATTTCCTGCCAAAATATGAGTGGGTTGCAACTATATTTCATATATACATATTAAGAATTTCTAATTTGTCTTACCAAAAAATCATATTTTGGATTTTATCTTAGGATATGTTGTAGGGAAATACTGGTGGAAGGTAGGAGGCATAGACTTTTTCTGCACAAAATTCTTTGGCCCTGCTATGGGATTTGCTGGTCTGTTTGTTTCCATAATAGCTGTCGTACTCCACACTGCTTCTGACTTTGCCCAGACATTCCCTCAGATGATCCTCTGCTCAGTGGCCAACACTAGAGCCCAGCAGATGGAGAAAAAAAGTGCCAGAGGAGAGTCTGTGACAAAAGCTAAAGATCAAAGACATGAGATTAGCAAATTGTGGTTCTGACGATTAAAGTTTAATATAACTGTTTCAATAAATGTAAAATTTTCAAATCATTATGAGAAAAAATAGATATTTTTCACTTCTAAGGGTGTATCTATGATGGCAGTCATGGAAATAGTCAAGAGAAAAGAAATAATTTGAAAATGTCACTTAATGCGTGTTAGGATACAATGAAACAATTCTCCTAGGGCTAAAATTACTCCCCAGGAGTGAGTTAAGCACACATGGATGCTGCATTAACTCCACGACGCTAATGTGCCATCCCAAATCATCAGAATCCCTCTCTCTTCAGTAGGAAATCATACCCTAGGAGAATTTGACTGATTATACTTAGATATGTTCATTATAATATATAGAGAAAAAATGATCCCAGGAGCTTAATTTCTCATGATATGTACAAGAAGAATTTGCCACATGTACAAATGTCGATTTTGTCTTTCACAATATTCTTATTGTTTATGACTTTACAATGACAAAATAACCATTTATCAGAAATCAAATAAATGTGGTAAAGAAATATATTGTTTCAAACTTTTATTTGGTTATTCATACAAACATAGTTTGAGGGCATATTAAGTTTATGGTTATGATCAAATGTGGTCTGATGAATGTATTCCATATCACTATTAATAGTTGTATGTGCTCATGAGAGGTAAAACTAACACAATAAAAACAATGGCAATACAACTAAAAATGGTTGGTAGGTTGGTATAGGACAAACTTAAAAATATCCTTTTGTTTACTCATAACATTCTAGCCACCATATCTTCCACAGATGGAGATTTAAAAACAAAAGGTAGTTGTGTAAATAAGCTAAGATTTTCTCCCTTTGTCAATAAAATGTATGTATTTGAATTGCTACTGATTATTTATTTTTGTATACTATACATAAGTGCCTTTGAGGCACCTAGGTGGCTCAGTCAGTTGTGTTGGAGCCTGCTACGGATTCTATGTCTCCCTCTCTCTCTCTGCCCCTCCCTGCTCAAAATTCCCTTTTTATGTCTTTTTTAAAATGTTTGTTTATTTTTTGAAAGACAGAGAGAGACAGAACATGAATGGAGGAGGGGCAGAGATAGAGGGAGTCACAGAATCTGAAGCAGGCTCCAGGCTCAGAGCTTTCAGCACAGGGGCCACTGTGAGGCTCGAATTCACCAACCGTGGATCATGACCTGAGCCAGTTGGACACTTAAACAACTGATCTACCCAGGTGCCTCAAGCTTCACTACTTTTTTAAAAAATAAAATGTGTGCTATATACATGATAATCTCTCAGTTCATAACTGCATATCTAATAACATTGAATAACTATTCATAATATATAATAAAGACATTATAGTCATTATATAAAATGCAGGTAGTATCTTTAGCCACAAACTCAGCTAGAAATAAATATTTTATGTTCTAATCCTCAATTATTTTTAGCTAGGATATATATTTGCACTGGCACAAAAATGATATAGGAAAATGAATTCTTTTTATTTGATAACATTTTGACATATATACATATATATATGACATATATATATGTATATAACTTGTGGATTTTGGTATTAGAGTTAAGAATTTTGTTTATAAATTCTACAAACAGAAACAGTGTATTGGAGGTGACCCATAACAGTTCTGACAGTTGGACTATATTTCCAAGATTTTGTGAATTGTTGGAATCCACATTCACAACTTGAAATCTGTCATATTGGCATTGTTACATCACAGAAATAGACAAAGCCTACAAATCAGAGATTTTTTTTTCTCCATTTAAGAGAGTTAGGTTTTCAGTATTTACCAACAAATCACCACAGACACATATGTAAAATAAATGTTTATACTCTGGTAGGGAGAACGGCCCTCCAAAAATGTAACTATACTCTAATTCCTGGGAGCTGTGAATATTTTACATTAAGCAACAGAGGTGTTTTGCAGATGTAATTAAGGCTATAGACCTTAAAATAAGGATTTTATCTTGAATTGTCAGGTAGACACAATTTAATCCCATGTAGTTTTAGAAGCAGTGGACTTTCTCAGGCTTGGGGGTTTAGATAAGACAGAGGGTGGTCTCAGAGAGATTTGGAGTGTGCAAAGGACTTGACTCACTGTTGATGACCTTGAAGATAAAAAGGGGCCTAAACTAGACAAAATGGGAGAACTGTAGAAGGTGACTGTAATCCCTCGCTAAGGGAAAACATTCATTCAACTGAGAGGAATTTCTTAAATTAATAATTTGGCATTTTCAAGACTTTTAAGTATATATTTTTAAATGTTCATTTATTTATTTTGAAAGAAAAAGAGGGCACAATAGGGGAAGAGTATAGAGATGGGGAGGAGGAAGAGAGAGAGAGAGTCTCAAACAGGCTCTGGACTGTCAGAATAGAGCCCAATGCAGGGCTGAGTCCCACAAACCGTAAGATCATGACCTGAGCCAAAATCAAGAGTTAGATGCTTAACTGACTGAGCCACCCAAGTGCTCCTGGCATTTCCAAGACTTTTAAAAGTAACTTTATGTATGTATATTATAAATTTTATATGTTTATAATCTATATACATATATTTATAAACATTTATATAATGTATGTGTATATATATAAGATTTAATGATTTCTTACATATCATAAACTATAGTTTATTTTGTATTACTGTAGAGATTTTTTAAAAAATATTTTGCAATTTCAAATTAACAAATTTGTTCCTTTTAACTTTGGTATTATTTTGGATAATAATCCTTAAATTACAAAGAACATGGTACAACCCACAAATATTGAGAAAATAAACTTGTATCTTTTTTAGAATACTGTAACATTTAATGATTATTTACCCTTTAAATGGAATTATTATGGATATAAATGCCATAATTTGTACCATCTCTAAGTCTTGAGTTTTACATGTGCTTCTAACATACCATTAGTTTCAGATTGGTAGTAACATTATCAATTAGATGCACTATATTTTAACTTATTTGAATGAATTTCAAATCTTATTTTGAAACATCTCATGGGCTGTTAAAGCCATGCTTTAAGCATGTTCATAAGCCATATTTCCCTCAGTCCTCTTGTTTCGTGACAAGACCAAAGAACCTGGATGATGCTAATCTAGAAGGACATTCACAGCTCATGAAAGAATCATCACTGCTAATCAAATCAGAGAGAAAACCCACCACTCTGCACCACTGGAGACATTCCACGTACTGAATATTTCATAAGAAGGGGGCTCTAGCTGAAGCAGAAATTCTCAACAGTTTCAGGTTGCGTGCAAATATTTACTTAAACATTCTAGCACAGTCCAATTGGTGTGCAGCAACACCACAGTGAGCCTGGAGTGATCCTTATAAATTATGGTAATTACATATGACATGATCCTTGCTAGGTCACAGCAGCTTGCCTTGGTCCCTCTTGCTTTGCCAGCAAATCCCGTACTAGCATGATTAAGTGGGCAGGGTGCCATAGGAAATCGGATGCAAACACAATGACAAATATCTGTTTTGACTGTTTAAATTTAAACTGGATTGTTGATTTGCAAAAACGTCAAAACACAATCAAGGACTGACATGAAGCCATTGAGTCAGGAGAATTGGTGTGGAGGTAGAACTTGAAAGCCTTGGAAAAGACTATGCCAGGTTGTCAAAATTTGCAACATCAACTCTTCTTTACATTAACATACAATACCCTGCTACATTTTTCTCTGCACACTTACAGAACATCTTTGCTTCTAACTGCATATAGAAAAAAATGTTCAAAGGTTCAAAACAATGAAAACAATCATTTTTATTGTTTTAATGATTATTTTTGCAATGTCCTGATGAGTGCTTTGAATGTTGAATTTAATTAAGGATTAAAATATGAAGAATTAACTAGAAATGAAGCCTCGTAACTGAAGAGTTGTAAGTTTGATGAGAAATTTATTCGCATGAATGTTGACTAACCAGTCTGTACTTGATGGTTAAGCATGGACAGTGAACATTCCTTTTTAATACCTTCTTAAATTGTCTTTCTTTCTTTTTGAGGTTACCATTGTGCTTTCCCTCTATTCTAGAGTTCCGAAATAAAGCTATTAGTTCTTTAACTATTCATACAAGTCAAGCTGGGTTTCCTTTTAACATTTGCATATATCCTAGAGTCTTGTAATTTAAGTGTTCTTATTTGAAATACAGTCTAAAAATAGGCTTTCAAATTTTAGTAAAAAGGACTGGTAAGTTATCAGTGAGGAAAATATAATGTGGTGATTAGTTTACTATCTTAAGTATCAAAGATATAATAAATAAGGCAAATAACAAAGTGTTTGATATGTGAGAAAGAGTAAAAAACAAAAAAAATCATTAACTTTGATACATATAAAACTCCCCAAATACACAAATGGAGATATTAATTGGTAGTTCTCATTGATGGACCCAATTTATTAAAGTGGAAATGGAAATTAGAAAAAATGACTACATTGGAAATCAACTAGAGGGAAAACGAAAGTCAAACTGTCACATTTAAGTTTTATGTAATGAATAAGAAAAGAATAGAAAAAATTATGCTAAGCGAAATAAGCCAGTCAGAAAAAGACAGATATCATATGATTTCACTCATATGTGGAATTTAAGAAATAAAACAAATGAGCAAAGGGGAACAAAAAGAGGGAGAGAGAGAAGCAAACCAAGAAACAGACTTTTAACTATAGAGAACAAACTGATGGTTATCAGAGGAGAAGTGAGTGGGAGGATGGAGGGCATGTGATATGATGAGCACCGGCTGTTGTATGGAAGTGTTGAATCACTATATTATACATCTAAAACTGACATAACACTCTAACATAACTGGAATTTAAATGAAAAACTTAAAAAATAAAAGATTTCTATATTATAAACAATTTTCTTGAGGTATAGATGAGAAATCTAATACTGCAGTGACTTTGTTTCTGCCTCTTGAATATCAGCTGTGACTGAACACGGAGTTCCATGTGAAAGTGTACATTATAACTAAACAAAATATTCCTTTGTGGCTGTGGCAAGAACTATGCAGCAGGCCAAGGCTCCCAATGAGAGAAATGAGAGCCAGATGTATAAATTCATTTAAAATATCATCTACTGAGTTCCTCAGAGAGCTTTCAAGGCAGCAGGAATTGAAGACTAATGATCTAGCTGATAAAGAAAACTCAGGACTGCATCATCCCCATTGAATTCGGGAGGCAGAATTTGACATGAAAAGTGTAACTGACCAGCCATAGATCTCTTCATGGATGCTAGTGCTCCTCTCCTGTGTGTGTTATCTTCAAGAACGGAGAATGTTACGAGTACTTTCTAGGGAAATGGTTAGGTCATAAGCAGATCTTATGTGTTCAATTTACTCTAGCACTCTAATAAGTCAACGCTATTGGGCTTCTCTTGCTAAAAGTGTATCAGGAAATTTCTGCCATTTCATCGCACTTATGATAGCCAATCACAGCTTTCTACTCCTTCTGCTCAGAACAGATTCCATTATACTCTATTCTCACACATATTCCCCATGTTTCTGTAAATATTATCTGGTAAAATTGTTATGATTCTTCTGGCATACATTGCACCTCTCAGAGGTCACATTTTGCAACTCACTCTGCATTGACGAATGAGACTTGAGTGTGGTAATATATCTATAAGCACCGAGATATGATAGGGTTGTGTTCTTATTAGGTTCAACAGTTCCTTGCAAGGGGAGGCCACTATAGATTCTACAGGCAAAGGGAAACTAACCTCTTCAAACAGGGAATGAAGGGATGCTTCTAGTAGCAAAGTTTAGAGTTTCAGTGTCTCCAGCTTCAGCTGATTCAGCCCATATAATCTCCTCCTCAATTTTTAGTCTCACTTTTCCCAAAATTGTAACTTTTAAAACAATAGACCCTGTGAGATTAAAAATCAAATTTGCTTTGTAAGTCATCCACCAACATGAATAGACTGTGGACTTGGTTCTAAGGAATCATATCCTTAAACTACAGGAGATAAGGGTTTTTGCTATTGTATTTTTCTTTTTTTATATCATGTTTTTAAGTGGTCAGTTATAGAAGCTTTTGAGTTTCTAATGCAAATCTTGAGCTTGTAATTCAAAGCAATGGACTCATTTTCTTTGCCTAGATTCTCCAGCACACATTGAAGTCACCAAATAACTCAATTATATTCATTGTTTTTACTAAATTATTTTATGACAGAAAATATTTGGTCACCCAATGCCTTGCCTTCTGTATGCATTAGATAACAGGGGACTGCAGGTGATAATTTGAGCAACTTCTTTGCCATCATATTCTGTCACTTATCAATGTCCCTTTTCAATTGAAAACGTGCTTATTAATGTCTTAAACTTTTTTTCATCTGAAACAACTTCTAATACCAATTTAAAAATCTTTCTTACTCTAGCTATTTTTATTTTAATACTCTCTGCCCTCCACTCTTTCCATACAATATCCGTGGGGTACACTGTCACTTTTATTCTAGTGATTTTCACTCCATCACTAAACTTGTTTTGGAATTCTAAGAAAATGTACCTAAAAACATACAATATTCATTGTATCTGGTTGTCTCATAGGCACTTCAAATCAATATTCACAATCTTAAACTGCTTACCTTGTCCTTCAAAATTGCTATTTTCTTTACGTTGGAAATCTTAAAATGCTATTATTCCTTTATTTATGAAGGTCTGAAATCTCCTTTATCCTTGATCTCTTGTCCCTACATCCCAACCCATATCCAATCAATCACTGAGTCCTACCTAGTCTACCTTCTAAATAAATCTCTAATTTTATTTTTCTTCCCATTGCCAGAGACTGTAACTAGTACATATAATAATCATAATCTTGAATCACTGAGAATCCTATTTTTATGGTTTTAATAATTTGAATTATTAAGCATCATAGTTGTTTCTTATTCTCCTGTGATTACACACCTTATATGAAGAGAGAATGGTAGTTGTCTAGCATAAACCTTACTGCTTTATCTAAGTAAATAATTTCTAACAGTGTTGATAGTAAAACTGGAATTCTTTATGTTACCTCACAAGACACCTTATGGCATAGACCAACTAATCAGTGTCATCTTTTGCAGCTAGCCTCTATTTTTGTGATCTGGCTATAAATAGGTAGTAAATAATATTTTAGGCCAATAATAGTGCTTTATTTGCCCAGTAAATTTTCTTACTGATTGTCCTTTCTTCACCCCTCATGAACAGTGAACTCTCTCCTCTGCCACTAGCCTCAAGTTGAGAGATGATTGATATACAACAACAAAGACAAATTCTTCATGTTGAGTTTCAAATAGTTTCTTGAGTCTTATAATAGAGATAGTTTCTTAGAAATATGGAACTTCAATTATAAGATCTAGTTTTATGTTTTATATTTTTTTGTGATGGTGGTGGTGGTGAGAGATATGTATGTGTAAAATAGATTTAAAAAACTATGCATATGTGATACAATTCCATACATTATATCAAGTTAAGCTACTATTACCAAAGTTTACATGATTGGATTCAATATCTACTATGATGAAGGCTTCTAGTCATATGTTCTGGGGATAATCTTATTCAATATTTATATTAACGAAGTGTACAAAGACATAGGCTATATGGCAATAGGATACACAGACGGCATCAAACAGATGCATCTGGGACAGTTACAAACACTTTGTGTGACGACACAAGAAAAAAAATTAAAACATAAACAAAGCAACCAAAAACTGTTCTCAAACACAAGGAAACATTAACTCAAATAGTAAGATTCCATTCCACAGGAATAAATGTAAACCCCAGTACTTTGTTTATTATATTAATGTATTGAATATATTAAGAATGATAGTTAATGACACTGAAACAATCTTTGTGACAGTTAGTTGGTTAACGATCCCTTTGGGACTTAGCAATGTTGTACACCTGTTTTTAATTAACTGCCTTAATTTTGCTGGAAATACCAACAGGGCTGACTTTGGTCTCACATCATCATCTAACAAAAAGAACAGAGCATCCCTGTAACCCCTATGCTATTAATCTGCTTGTGAGGGCTCCACTACCCATCCAGGTCTGTTTCTAATTAGATGGAGTACTACTTTTAATTGGTGTTTCTACCTCAAGGCTGTTACATCAGAATCTGAGTCTTGTTATTCAATGGATTATTTCCCTCATTGCCCATTTAGATTAATAGAAGACCCAGGGCCAAATATTTTATACTTCTTGGGGGAAAAATCAAATCAAATTTCTTTGGGTCCTATTAACCAATATAACTTATCCCTGATTCACACTAATGGAAAGCATACATAAACCTAATCATAAGTTTAAGCCAACTACTTTACTCTTTCCAAGGGGGACATATATTAAGTTATTATAATACAGATTGTCTTAAACAATTCCATACCTCTCTGTTTGTGCATGCTTCTCAGGTAAAAGGATTACAAACAGAACAGAAAGAGCTTCCACATACAGTGTGTGTTTTCCAGTATGATTTTAGAGACTAGCAGTTAGAACTGCAACTGATGGTGCTCCTCTACCCCCATTTTATTCAATTTTCTGACCAGTATGACCCATCATTTTCTCAGACTATCAAGAAAGATACAAAATGAAGAGTGCTTTCTCTTCCTTAGCTGCATTCTTTTCAGAACCAAGGGAATTTATAATAGAAACAAGCCTCTCCCATTGGGAAGCTATTTACAAATAGCACTGACATTGCACCATAGGAAAACAGAATAGCTGTTTGTAACATTCCTGAGGCAGGCAGTTTGTTATTATCAACCAGTTACCAAGGACAATTTTATGTTCTAAGAGTGTACGCTACACATATACACACCCATACACATATATCACAGAGTTTATAGTCTCTCATGTAGAGATTTACAATAAGATCATAAAGTCACATTTCATTCAATTTGTAAGAAAAATAGCATACACTTTGGGACTAGACTATCAGACTATTTAAATTGTTTTCTTTTTTAAAAAAAACAGCTTTATTGAGCTCTCATTAATATTTAAATCTTAATATTTTTGCCAACACAAAATATGGAAGGTGTGAAATATATACTAATCCAATATAAAGAATAACTTTTTGTATGTTTTCCCAATTGTCTTTTATATGGCTGGAAACAAAATGGAAAGTCTGAGAAATACAATACATCAACTTGCTCCCAATTATTCTAGGATTTTTTTTTTTGCTAAGAATTAAGTACCCATAAAATTTATAGTCTTAAAAAGTATTTGTTCCATTCAGAACACTTGCAACCCTTACAGGAATTACTAACACTCAATCACTATTGCTTATTAGACAATATATGCAAAGTTTTTTTTAACCCCAAAGACCTATCACCTATAGGTCAGTATAAAGCAATTGAGAAAATATGCTTTACTTTTACTTGCAAAAGATCTACCACCATGTTCTAGAAGTTATAAGACCTGAATGGGGAGAAGCCAGCTAATTGTTTTATGAAGAGTGAAATAATGGCAGAATTACACAATGAATCATATGCAATCACATGACTATGCAATGAATCACAATCCACCTGTCTTTTATTTTTCACTCATTTGTAATAGTCACATGCATTTATAAAGCCCATTCTAAACCTTAATGTATTTGAAAATTATTATGATACTTTATGTTTTTTTTCTTGAGCCTAAACCAAGCTTCTTCAAGCAGTCCTCACTTTATCAGATATCCTTAACTTTGCAAATTTTAGCTCAACTTCTCTGCATGGTCTGCCACTATTTAATGCTCTGTTCAACATTTGTTTTGTAGAATTTAAATTAAGTCCCTAAATGTTGTTTAAGCGGAAGAACACAATGGATTCATTAGCTGTTCTCTTCTTCAGTTTCTGCTTCCATTAATTTTGGCCCAATCAGGGAAGGATTCACTGCTGAAGTGGTTGTAATATTCTGATCTGTGAACCTAAGATGATCTTGATATGAACTACTATTAATTTATATTTTTACTAGCTATGCAGCTGATATTTTACTAAATTAAATACTTCATATCCATCACAATTATTCTTCATCCTGCTTATCCAGGCTGTTTACTTTATATATGCTTATAGCAATTATATATATTGTATATTTATGAATAATGACGCAAATATTCACTTGATATTTCATCTCTGAGCAGTTTATATTATCTTCAAGTTGGATATACTCTCTATAGTTTTGAATTAGTGATAGAGATTGTTGATAAAGTCAACTTTGAGCTCTGTGCTACACTACTAGAGCTCTAGCTGAAATAATATCATATCATGGTGTCTGAACAAAGTTAGTGATCAACTCTGAAAAAACAACACTGTCTTCAATTCTGCCACCACTTCTCTGGTGCAGTCAGGCCTAAAAGAAATTTATGTTTGAATTCCATTGCTCCTATATATCTGGGTTCATAATGACAAAAAAAATGCCACAAGCTTTTTATTCATATCTAATCTGTAGAGCAGTAATGATAATGCCCATCTCACATACATTAATAATATTTAATGAGTTAACTGTTAGTAAAGCATACCCATAGAAAAGTAGCCATTTGATATATAGGGTATAAGTTTGTTTCCTCTAAAAACACTTTAAAATACCATAGTCTACATTATTAAAATATGAGCTTAAATTCATACAGTATCTCTATGCTAGTCTAATTATATTAACATCAAACTAATTAAAATCATATATATTTTTATATATATGCATATATATATTGAATTAACTAAAAGTTGGTTAGAAGATGCACTTTATTAATTAAAATGTGGTTGTTGTTGGGAAGTTTTATTAAAGTAATATAGATAGCTATTTTTATTATACTAGTACCATTTTTAAATGGCTTAATTCTTATAGTCTTTTGCTAGTATTTCCTTTAACTTATAGGAGATTTCCTCATTCCTCAATGATGCCAAAAAGTATTAATCTTCTTTTGAATTATAATATTGATGTAACTGAAGTAACTACGAAATCATTTCCATGTTACCTTTCAAATACCAGTGATGATAGAAACAAGTTTATTCACTAGGTAATTTTAATTAGAAAGTATAATTTACTAATGTATGCACACATATATTCAGGCATTATGTTTTCAAAAATGATCATTGTTTTCCAATAAGTATAATGTACTGGGTACAAATTTTAATAATAAATCACAAGAAAAATCTGAGATTATTTGAGATTCAACTGGATTTAAAACATAATAACAAAGAAATACTATTTCCAAATATAGTAAATATAATTCTTTGATTGCAGCCCATATATCATGTCAATAGACGTATATAAATGTTAATAATCTTAAAATGCATTGTTTTGATGTTCTTGAAAACATTAGTTTAAGGGGCGCCTGGGTGGCTTAGTCGGTTAAGCGTCCGACTTTCGCTTAGGTCATGATCTTGCGGTTCGTGGGTTCGAGCCCCGCGTCGGGCTCTGTGCTGACTGCCAGCTCAGAGCCTGGAGCCTGTTTCGGAGTCTGTATCTCCCTCTCTCTGACCCTCCCCTGCTCATGCTGTCTCTCTCTCTCCTAGAGATAAATAAAAATATTAAAAAAAAAAAGAAAAAGAAAACATTAGTTTAAGAAATAAAAGTTTTGTAGAGTTCATAGTCCTTGCTCATAATCCTTATAATGTTCTTTTACAAGATTGTGAAAAATGAAGATTTATGTAATTTTTCTTTAAAAAAACATCTTTACTGAGGTGTAATTGATATGAAAAACTGCACATGTTCAATGTTTACAACTTGATGAGTTTGGACATAGGCATACACCAGTGATGCTAGTACTATTATCTAGGTAATAAAATACGTTTCACCCTCCAAAAAGTCTCTTCATGGCCCTCTATTTTTTTTAAGTTTGTTTATTTATTTTGAGAGAGATAGAGCGCTCAAGTACATGTGAGCAAACAGAGGAGGGGCAGAGGAAGAGAGAGAGAGAGAGAGAGGAAAAAAAGAGAGAGAGAATCCCAAGGAGGCTCTGCGCTGTGAAGAGGCGAATGGAGCTCTATCTCACGAACCAAACCGTGAGAACATGACCTGAGCTGAGATCAAGAGTGGGACCTTTAACTGACTGGGCCACCCAGGAGCCCTTCATGTCCCTCTTTTTCTTTATATATGTGATAAGAATGCCTAACATGACACCTGCTTAACACAATATTGTGTTGTTAACTATAGGCACTATGTGGTAAAGTAAGTAGGTCTCTAGAATGTCTTCATCTGGCATAACTGAAAGTATTCCAGTTGAACATCTCCCTTTACCTCACTTCCCTTCAGCCCTAGCAACCACCATTCTACTCTCTGCATCTAGGAGTTTGTCATTCCACATATAAGTGAGACCATACTGCTGTCCTTCTGAACCTGGTTTATTTCACTTAGCATATTCTCTTAGCATATTCTCCAGTTTCATCCACGTTGATCCAAGTGGCAGGATTTCCTTCTTTTTGAAGGCTGAATAACATTTCATTGTATGTATTTATCACATTTTCCTTTATCTGTCCGGGGAAAATCAAGATGTTCTCATATCTTGGCTGTTGTGAATAATACTGCCAATAACATGGGGATACAGACAACTCTGAGATCTTGAGTTCAATTCTTTTGAATATGTACCCAAAAGTGGGATTGCTGGATCATTTGGTAATTCTATTTTTAATTTTTTGAGGAATTTCCATTTTATTTTCCACTGTAGCTGTGCTATTCTACATTGTCATACAGTGTACAGGGATTCCAATATCTCTACGTCTTCACCAACACTTGTTATCTCTATTTTTATAGTAACAGTCCATCATAACAGATTTATACATTATTTGAAGTAGCAAGCAGTATAAGAAGTATGAGCAGTATAAGCAAAAGTATAGATAAAAATAACAGGGCTGACACCTTGCAAATTAAGTGTTTGTAGTCATGGGACTCTATGTGAGCTAACGCTGGTGAAAAGTCCGGACAGATAGTCTTGTAAGTGTAAATAAAAATTTAGTAAAAGTTCCCCTGTTGAAAATAAGGGAAAAAGACTCCTTCCACTCCGTTTTTGGAACATTTGCTTTAGAAAACTTCTAATTGTAAAATCTTTCTCTCCTTGAAATGTATGTAAATCTTTTTAAAAGCTAAATAAGCCTGTTAACAACCTTATGATCTGGAAATGGCCTTTTTTTAAGGAACTGGGGACCATGTCTTTGAAATGTAATAATCAACGATTATAGCCCCACCTCTTTCTCAGTTTCTGTGGTATTCTAGAAGCCTAACTCCCACAGGCACTTAGCTCCAAGTTGCAAAAACATCTCCTGTTATGAAGATACAGGTAGTTTATTTTTCCTTTGGATAAAGCCAACTAGCTATACAAAGGGGTATCCCAATTGCCAAGGAAATTTAGGATGAACTGTGTTTACCACACTGTGCTGTTGGGTGCCTGGGTGGTTCAGTCAGTTAAGCATCTGACTTCAGCTCCCGTCATTTCATGATCTCATGGTTTGTGGGTTTGAGCCCTGCATCCAGCTTCTATGCTGACAGCCCAGGGCCTGGATTCTGTTTCAGATTTTGTGTGTGTGTGTGTGTGTGTGTCTCTCTCTGGTCCTCCCCTACTCCTGCTCACGTTCTGTGTCTCTCTGTCTCAAAAATAATAAACGTTAAGAAAAATTTTTTTAAATGTGCTGTCAAGCTCTATTGCTTAAGGATCCTTTGTTTATCACGAGAACATGTATGCTACAAGTTGCATCTGCTTGGCTATATAAAAGAAAGAAATTTTGTTATACTTTGCCTCTCTTTTATTTATTTTAATTTAATTATGTTTTTATATTTATTTTTAAGAGACAGAGAGAGAAAGAGCAAATCAGGAAGGGGCAGACCGAGAAGGAGAGAGAAATCCTAAGCAGGCTCTGCACTGTCAGCACAGAGTCCTATGTGGGGCTTGAACTCATGTACTGTGAGATCATGACCTGACCTAAAACCAAGAGTGCTGCTTAACAGACTGAGGCACCCAGGCACCCCTACTTTGTAATCTCTGTAACAGACCGCTTTGATGTGCAGGACATTAAACGCAGGATGTTTAACGTTTTTTCAGTAAGAAAACTGCCTCTGTTTGTGGAGCAGTTTTCTGGACTGTGAAGAGATTTTTTTTTTTAAATTGCATTTCCCGAATAGTCCCCGCTTGTAAATTGCAGTGAAGCTTCAGATGCTAATCTGTAAACTGGATGATCCCTCATTCAATGACTTCTTTAAAAAATATTTTACCTTATTTTCTTCTAAAGGAAAATAGATTATAGATATGAAAAAAATTCCATAGTTTTATAATCTTTTACTTTTTTGAAGTGAATAAGGTAAGAACATTTATTAATTACAGAAAATATAAATATCTGTCATTTGTAAGACAGTAGATACATATTTACATTTAGATCCACCATCATCATGTTGTTAACACAGAGTCTTTCCACAAGTTAAAACGGTGTATCTAAAGTGAATACAAAAAGCTCAGTGTAAAACATTGAAAAATAATCCATATTGTATTATGATTATCCAAAGAAAACCACCATAACAATTTGCTTTTTCCATGTGATCCATTCTAAGGTTTATTATTGTTTTGCTAGTAGAATTTTAAGCATATTAATATGCATGATTTTTATATGTATTTTTGACCAAAAAGCATTGCAAGTTCATGTAGAATTGGTCAGAAGCAAATTATGGATGTATGCAGGTAATGTTGAATAAGAAGAAAATAAAGTACAAAACTTCTAAAAGTGAGGATTTCCCAGGCAATTTTGAATCTGCCAATTTGCAATTTAAGAAGAATTATATGCATTAGGATTGCTTGATTTGAGAGTAGCATATTCATTCATTCGAAAATCACACAACTTTCATATCTTGCCATATGTGACTTATCTTAACTCCTTTTAATTCAGAAATATAGTACTTAAAATCTTTAACATTATAGGTATACTTTTTTGTTGTTCTCTGTTTTGTAACTTCATGTCTACTGCTACTACAGAAAAAAAATAATCTGTTCAAACTATGCCAGAGAATTGCATATTTAGTGGAAAAAAGAAAGAATCAGAAAATAAACTTCACCTTTGAGTTTTTTCAAGGAAATTCATGTTATTTCCCATTTTTCTTTCTTTCTGCCTTCCATAATGGTCAGAAGTTAAGGTTTTATGTTTTTATAGAATAAAGTGGCTTAGTATAGAAGCTTAATTCCAGATTTTATTCTTTAGATGATCATGATATACACACTGAGTGTATATATTAAAAGTGAATATATGTATATATGTATGTATATTAAAAGAAGGTGAAATTACTACAGCGAGCAATGCCTTTTGTCTCAAAGAAACATGTAATAAAGATTTGAAACAAGTGCTAGTTTTAAAGGACTTCAACTTGGCTGTCCATGTTGTTATTTAAGAAGGCTTGTAAACTTTATAGTCTTTCTTTTTAGTAAGAAAAATATTTATAAACCTGGATTAATTTTCTTTGTTTCTGACTGTAGTATTCAGTTGTGGCCTTAGGTCTTTCCTTTAAAATATTTTGTCTCTTTCTGGGAGTATGTTTTATTATGCAGAGTCAAGAGATATTAATGGCATTATTATAGCAACTTAAAAATATCATCTGTCACTAAAATTATGTATGCTTTTGTGACATGTACGACTTAATCTTGGTTTCCTGTTCATAAATGGAGCAAATCAAACCCATAATGAGGGGTGCGTGGGTGGCTCAGTTGGTTAAGTGCCAACTCTGTTTTGGCTCAGCTCATGATCTCATGATTCATGAAATCAAGCCCCATATCCACCTCTGCAGTGACAGTGCAGAGCTTGCTTGGGATTCTCTCTCTTCCCCCGCCCCTCTCTCGTTCAAAATAAATAAATAAGCTTTAAAAAAAAACACACAATGAGATATTGCCTTGCAACTTTTAGAATGCTACTATCAAAAAGATAAAAGATGGGGCACCTGGGTGGCTCAGTCGGTTAAGCATCTGACTTCAGCTCAGGTCATGATCTCATGGATTGTGTGTTTAAGCCCTGTGTCAGGCTCTGTGCTGACAGTCAGCTCAGAGCCTGGAGCCTATTTCAGATTCTGTGTCTCCCTCTCTCTGACCCTCCCCTGCTCACTCTGTCTCTTTCTCAGAAAAAAACAAAACAAAACAAAACCCAAAAAGATAAAAGATAACAAGAGTTGAAGGGATTTGAAGATAGAAGACTCTTGTACACTGTTGGTGGGAAAGTATAGCCATTATGAAGAACAATATGGAAATTCTTCAAAAAATTAAAAAATAAGACTACTAAGTGATTCAGCAATTCTAGTTCTGGATATATATCTAAAGCAAATGAAATCAAGACCTCAAAGAGATATCTATACTCTCATATTCATTGCAACTTTATTCCCAATAGCCAAGAAATGGAAATAACCTAAATATCTACTCTCAGATGAATGGATGAAGAAAACGTGATATATATTTTTCTATATATATATTTCTACAAACATACATACATATATACATATATATAACATATTTATATGGTGATATATAAATATACCATTATATCATATATATTTATATAGTGGAATTTTATATTGTGGGGTATTATCCAACCTTAAAAGAGATGGAAATCCTGCCACTTGGAACTACATGGATGAACCTAGGAAACAATATAAGTGTAAAAAAACAAATAGAGAAAGACAAATACTACATGATCTTACTTATGTGTAGAATTAAAAGTGGTCAAACTCAGAGATACAGAGAGTATGGTTGCCACGGGCTAGTGAGGGTTTGGGGTATGGGATGGGATGTGTGGATGGGGGCTGGGGGTTATAGGATGAAAGTTTGGGGGTTGAGGGAAAAGGAGATGCTGGTCAAAGTTTCATAGTTTCATAGTTTCAATTACACAGGATGAATACATTCTGGAGACCTAACGTATAGCAGTGTGACTATTGTTAATAGTACTCTATCGTATACTTTAATTTTACTGAAGGCAGACCAAAAGGAAAGGAAAAAGTGATAATTATGTGAGGTGATGGATAAATTAATTATCTAGATTGTGGTGATCATTTCACAACATATATGTATATCAGAACATCAAGTTATACACTTTAAATATATGCAGGTTTTGTTTGTAACTTATACCTCATAAGAGCTAGTAAAAATAACTGCTAATAACTGACAAAGGCAAAATAGAAGCGTCTATTTTATAATCATTATCACATTTCATCAAACCAAAATGCACCCTTTGAAAATGTCTAAGTTTTTTTAACCTCATGGACTAAAATTGTCCCAAAAAAGTGCCATGAAAAATAATATTCTCATGATGTTCTGATATCTATAAAGAGAATGACCTAGCACATTTAGGTTGAGTCTACTTAAATCTTCCCCAAATTTGATACTTTATATGTTAAACAAAACTCTTCTGGCTATGTACACCTATGGTTTCAGAATTCTTTATTTTCTCTTAACTATGTCATCAGCAATGTTTATTCTCTGTGTTCTAGGGTCATTTTTCAAGAAGGAATATTGTGTAGCATTCTGAAAGTTATGCTCTGCATGACAAAGCACAGATATGTACAACATTTAGTGCTGGGGAATTTGCCCAACTACTCAGGGTTTGAAGTCACTGTTTGGGGCCCTTTGGAACAATCAACATTTTGATACAACCCTTTTCCTCCCATTGCATTCATTTCTGTAGCTACTCTACTCTTTAAAAGCCTTGAAATTTCTTGCTCAAAATACTATTCTCACCACTTTGAAAAGTTTACCATTAGAGAATATTTAGAGAGATTTTCCTCTCTCAGATTTTAGCTGAAACATCAATAGTAATATTTGTATTACTTTGTTAGAACCTTTGGATTCTGTCTATAAGAATGCATGAAATATCTGAAATATTTTATCTAACACTTTTGTATGTGTGTATTTGTGTGAGTGTGTGTATAATTTCAAATTTTACAGTGCCACAGGTAAAAACTAGTGCTAAATAAAGGAGAAATAAGTAAATGTTTATGATTATGTTATTTTGATAAAATCACATTTAAGTTGAGTGAAATCAGAAAACATGTTATTGCTGCACAGTTTAATTAAAACAAAGACTATAGAGTATATGCTGTAGTGATTGTAATTAGCTGGTGGCCTTATGTGTGCTACATAATGAAAGAAATTAGACTGAGATCACTTTATTCAAAAATTATTGTATATTTCCTACTTTATATGAACATCAGTCCCATCTGCTTTTCATAAGACACAAATTTTCAACCATTACATTGAATATCTTCCACCAAAGTCCAAGTGGATATGTCAATAGTATTGGCATTGAAAGATTTCACAGAATTCTAGGTTGATTTCTTAAGTTCTTGGCTAATAATAATTTGAGTAATAAGTGTTCTGATTCTATATGCTTTTCTTCTGCATTTGTTTTTTCAGCATCACCTTTTCATCCATGATGATTTCTCTATAACATACTTAATTTCCAGAGAAATTTGGTATTCATTTGCTCTGTCAATTTGCTTTTTAAAGCTCTATGGTTTTTTCCGGTCTTTGAAACTTACGTCTCTATCTGGATGGCTAGCACTATTTTCAGTAGTTAGTCAAGCTATTTTACATTCATTCATATTTTGAGTAGGGAAAAAATGAATTACTAATAGCTTGATATCTCGGCCTTGTGCTCTGTTAATAATAATAAAAAAACTTCCCCTCTGATTACCTCCCTTACTATTCTCAAATATGCCTTCTCCCCAAAAGTTTTACAGTTAGAATAATGGTATTAAGAATTTATTTCTAGAAGTCTAAGTGATGTTTTCTACTTTAGACATACTAATGAGCAATCACTTGAATGCCTGATACATTTTTATACAACCTATTTTAGTCAAAAGCACCAATTCCATTTCCTTAAATTTAAACTAAATATTATTATAAAAATGTATGTGAGGATTAAATAATTAACAATTGATAAAAGATTATACTTTTCAGAATAGCCAGTGTTTGGGATATTAATTTATAAAGTTTTCCATAACATCTCATGGGCTTTGGGTGGCTTATATGATATTAAGTGGTTGTTTCAACCACTGAAACAATCATGTAAGACTTCAAAAACATTTATTGCCATTCCTTTAAGAAAGTTTGTTATGGGGTTCAATGAGGGCTCGGGTAATTAAGAGGCAATATGAGTTATATGGTTATTATTGTCAAAGAAACATCTTTTAAAAAATCATGACAAAGGATGTTCAGTCCACATTACTGAGGGAATTTATCACTAATGTGATATTTTGAGTAAGGCAATTAGTTCAGATTCATTAACGAAGACTATAAATGGAAAGAACAGAAATAAAAATATGTTCACTTGGTATTTTTGAAACCATTCTCAGAAGTAAGGTTAATATGGAACTTGAACTGGCTAAAAAAATACATTATTCTGAAACAGTTGTCCCTTTTAGTAATAACTTGTGTGTTACTTCTAGGGATAGAGTGATTACGTACTAAATCTATATAAAATTAATTATTGAGTAATGAAATTATTACATAATAAAAATGTCAAATCTGTAAAAGATTCAATTATCAGAAATAAATTTGTAGACTATAGATAAAAGCATTTTGTTCTTACATGGAAATACTATAGTGCTATTTTTCCTCTGTATTTTATCTCAATATCAAACTGAAATTTATTTTTTATTATATAGCAATCACTAAAAGCAATTTTAGCTGTCAAATAGATGATTTATGGAGGTCAAGTTAATGAAGGCAGTCTCCTTGAAGTGCTTTTATTCCAGAGAATTTTAAATTAAATTAGATTATTTAGGGTGGGTGATAATAGCATGATATCCAATATCATTTTGAGGTAACTTTTGAAGAGATTATAATTCAACATTTTAGTCAACATAGCAAATGCACTTTGGTTGGTTTCCTTGATCTAGATATTATACATTGACCAACAGTAGTAACCATTTATCTTCATTTTGAGTATATAAATGCTGAGAGTTAGAAATATTCTATTTATAGTTTTAGTACAAGGTTGAATGCACTTATCACACTTCATTGGTTGCACATTTTATACTTAGAAAAAGTGTTAAGAGTCTTTTTTATTGATTCACAGGCTAAGCAATTTCATTTTTTGTTTTCATACTTTGACCTACAACCCTAGGATCCATTAGGGCACTACAAGAGCAAGGTGTAGACACATCAACTACAAAGAAATAGAACTAAAATGACACTGTCTCCAGCTAGGGATGCATTAATAGACCTGAGAATTCAAACGTAGAAAAGGCAATTTTTTCCTGCTGGGAAGTGGAGTCCTCAAGAGAGCCATTTCAGACTGAAGAACATGATATGAAAATCAATAAAGCCCCTATTGTGCTACTGATGTGTCCGGGAAGTGTCATTTTATATCTTGCTAGTGGATATCGGAAGGAAGTTAAAGCTACTTTGCTCATAGTAATTGGATGAATCCTCTTTCATCAGTGGTCTATTTTGCTGCTCAAAGTAAAAGTAAAATATACTGAGGGGTCCAGTTTGAAATGAGATATCTTGAAAATGAATTAATGTGAAAACTATTAGTTCTTTTCATAGATGCAAAAAAGAATTGGTGAGCTTTTCCAGTCTCAAAATTCTTATAATTAGCACATAAATTTAAACACATAACTGTAAATACTGGGCCAATTGGCAGGAAACTGTGGTTTGGGAGACAGCATATTGGCTAACTGGGGAAAGAAACTTAAAAAGCATCATTGTGAATATTAGAAAGACTTGCAGACACTAAATAGCTGATTTGGAAGATTGAATTATGTAAATATGTATTGCATTATAACTAGTTATATGCTTGGAAGTAATCTAGATATTAATTCCTGGAATATTTATAGTTTACGGTACTGATTCTATTTTTTCCCAGATCACTATAATAAAAAGTTTGAAAATTTTATGACAACTATCTTCAGTTTCCCCAAAGTCACTTGTTCATTGCCTCATTCTTTCCCCCAAAGTATATTTATCCTATGGAAAATCCTTATATTTTTGTTTGGTACTATATGATATTTGAAAGAGACTGTGTAAGGTAAGAGCAGCTATTAAAATTTGAGGCTTATATTTTATTTTTAAGTTTATTTATTGAGAAATTGAGAGATAAAGAAAGAGAGAGAGAGCACAGGGGAGGGGCAGAGAGAATCCCAACCAAGGTCCATACTGTTAGTGTGGGACCCAATGGAGACTCAGTCTAAGGAATCTATGAGATAATAACATGAGCTGTAATCAAGAGTTGGTGGCTTACAGACCGAGCCACCCATGCGCCTGAGATTTAGATTTTAGATTATATACTTTCCCTCTCTTTTACTTTTGCTTTATTCCATAAAACATTTGTAATGGCTAAAACCCTTAAATTTACGTAGCATATTCAGAAATTTTACAACTTCTGAATTTGAATATTATTTAATTCATATGAGCTTTGTCATTTATTGGTTCGTGAAAAAATCTTGAGAGTCAGAATTCATTAACTTATGTATTGACTTGACAATCAATATTTGAGAGATGGCCAGTCAAAATGTAAAATAAAAAGCTTTTCATAAATGAATGAGTAAACTGAATAGACAATTAGGGGTTGATCATTTACATATATCAAATCACTGTGTATTACACTGGTGCCTATAAAAATAAATGACCTCAAAAGGTCAAAATAGTCAAAACTAGAGGAAGAGGAAATACAAGGGAACAAAGAGTTTTAATTGAGAAACAGATGAAATTAACAATGCAAGTATCTTTTACAAACAAAAGTGGTGATAGTTAGCCATTATTACCATGACCTTGTGGAGCAAGCAGAGGAAGGAATTCTGTTCTTTCTTCTTATTCTTGGGAGCATTGACCTGCACGTGTCAGTGTCTGAAAACTCCATGGATCTCCCTGAACCTCTAACATCTTTTATTAATTCCAGATATGTGTTCTTTCAAATGAGACTTATAAGAGCAAAATGCTTGTTGAGAAGATCTGAACTCATATTATGAATACATATATATTACAAATTCTGAGAAGCACGTTTTTTCTCATTTTGTTATTTGTGAAATTGTAATCCATTTTGTAATCATTGGCAACTTAGCACTATGTAATTGTGCAATTTATTTATTTTTCTTAAATAGCAACACAAAATCATGATTCAATATAACTTATAGCATCTTAGACTTGATATATGGAATCTAATTATAAACACGGCAACTAAAACCAGTGAACAACCATATTTACACTATTGTTGAAATAGTAGCTACAATTTCTGATATTAACAGAAAATAGAGTTTAGGTTCTCCTTTTTGGTTCTATTAAAATTTCTTCTTTTCCTCTTGGTGGTTCTATTTTGTCTCCATATCCTAAATTTAGCAAAATGGGAAAAATGTTTTTGTTTTTTTTCTATATACATTCTCCCCCATTCCCTATAAATAGCTATATTTACAAAATAAAAATTTTATCATACTAATCTCTTAATTAAAATCTCTCAATCTCATGTTACATCTTCAGGATAAAGTTCCAACTCCCAAAATGATATACAAGATCCATTATGATCAGAACCTAATTCTCCCCATCGTTCATTTCTCTCCACTTTCCATATCCACCTTTGTCTAGCTTTACAAAATAACTTGCAAATTCTCATTTGTGAAACTCCCACGTGATTGTGCATAATGTTTTCTTCATGGGTATACTATCTTGCAGAATTGTTGAACATAGAATTAAAAGCTTTTCATAAATGAATAAGTAAATGGAATCGACGAATAGCAGTTGTTTATTTATATGTATCAAAAACATTAATCTAATTATTTATGACATTTCTATAAAGGTTGACTTGATTTGTGCAGATATTATTTAAAAAATCACATTTCAGCCATTTATTTATTTATTTATTAGTGTGTATGTACATGAAAGTTCACACAAAAAACTCAGAATGTTTTATTCTCTACCACCAAGAATATATTTTATTCTGACCTCTACAAAAATTATCCAATGCTACATTACCTGTTCATATCTGTTTTATACATCAATATGATTTTAGTATTAAGTTTTGATGAGATAAAGAATAAAATAGTTTACATCAAGGGTCTTAATTTCTATTTCTGTCTCTTCCTCTAGACTATAAACTCCAACCTAACATGAGTCAAGTGTGATTTCTTTGCAGTTGTATTTCCAACTTCTAGGAAACGATTTGGTGAGCTAAATAAACTGTGTCTTAGCTTTGATACATTCTAAACTATACAGCTGTAATTTCTAAAAGCATATTCTTCTGTAGCTGATAGTTTTAAGAAATTAACTATTGAAACATGCCTATTGCTGGCAAGGAGAGTCAAGGAGAATTTTGGTTTACTGAGTGTTTAGTAAACAAAATATTTTAAATCAGTGAGTAAACTGATTTTGAATGAAAAATCAGACTTTTTTAATTGTATGAAAGTAATTTCTGAAACATAATAATTAATACTGAGAGGACAGTGTGTTTCTTGTGTTTGGATTTAACCAAGAGTTGTTTATAACTTCAAAAAATCATATTACCAGTGGCACATGTACTTTTGATTTGAGTCACCAATAAAATATACCTGTATCAACTACATATGGATTTGTACTTTCAAGTTGATTCTAAATGTAGGTTATAAACTTGTCATTATCTCACTAATAATGTGATTGAGAAGTTACATGTTGGGCAACATATACTTTACTAAAGTTAATTTTCTTTTAATTTTACATTATGTTATATAAAGCATCATATACATATGTATATGTACATATGTATACTTTTTAAACTGTGATTTATAGATGATATTATATTTGACTTACTAAAGAATGTGTTTCACAATATTTGTTACAAAACAAAATTAAAAAAAAGATATAGTTTCAACAAAGTTCAGATCTCCTGAGCTAGATTTTGAAGTTGTAGGTGGACCAGATAGCATAATAGTAAGAAAATCACATTATATAATGAATTTTGTTTGGTGGGCATCTGGGTGGCTCAGTCAGTTAAGTGTCTGACTTTGGCTCAGGTCATGATCTCACAGTTTGTGGATTCGAATCCTGCATCAGGCTCTGTGCTGACAGCTCAGAGCCTGGAGCCTGCTTTGGATTCTGTGTCTCCCTCTCTCTCTGCCCCTCCCTTACTCATGCTCTGTCTCTCCCTATCTCTCAAAAATAATAACAAATAAACATTAAAAAATAAATTTTGTTTGGGAGCCATACAGAAATTTTATTTCTGGAATGTAGTTGCTCATTTAAAATACAGAGGTATGAATAATAAATATCTTCTAAAATCTAAACTATACTTTCAATAAGTTAGTTTTCTTCCATCCTTTTCCTATATTTCTCCTCTTCTCCTCCATTATTTGAACACCTGTTCATAAATGCTAATTGGTCTTTGTACTTAATACAAACTTGTGCTTTATGGATGTTGGTGGGATTTCTGAGAGCTTAGAGTCCATTCCTCCAAAAAATTCTTGTGATACTTTCCAATATAAAAATATTTAGTTTTATTAATTAGCTTCAGATTTAAATACAAAACTTTTGGAAGAGAACACTTTTTTAAAAAAATTGAAGTGTAGTCAGCACACAATATAACATTAGTTTAGTTGTACAAAATAGTTGATTCAACAAATCTATACTACACATTATGCTTTGCTCACCACAAGTGTAGCTACCATCTGTCACCATACAAAGCTATTATAATATCATTAATTATATTCCCTATACTGTCCCTTTTATCCCCATGACTTATTCATTCCATAACTTGGAGCTTATGTTTCCTGCTCCCTTCCCCATTTTGCCCATGCTACCCCTCTGGCAACCGTCAATTTGTTCTCTATATTATGGGTCTATATCCACTTTTTTCTTTATATATTTATTCATTGGGTTTGTTTTTAGATTCCACACATGAGTGAAATAATATGGTATTTGTCCTTTTCTTCCTGACTTATTTCCTCTAGGCCCATCTACATTGCTGTGAATGCCAACACCTCATCCTTTTTTTGTGGCTAAGGAATATAAGAGAATACTTTTTAATCAAATTTTTGAGATGTATTATTTTGGCCACCTGCTATCTCTATCTGGAGACAATTGCTTCTTTGTAAATAGTTTTTGAAAGCAGGTTTTTTGGTTTGTTTGTTTTATTAAATATTTTTTTCTTTCACTGATATGGTTGCACTCTGAGTGGGCCAACACCCAATTCCTATCCACCACCTTGTGGATTTTCCTTATCCCTCTGTTTCTAGTTAAAATTTAGGGCTTTATATTCTTCATGGCAATTTTGGCTTCTGAGACACTATGGGCCTTGCTTTTCAGTTTCTTCTTCATGTTTAGTGCCTTATAATTGGGGTAAGTTGTTAGTCCATCTAGCCAAGTAGAGTGTAGGTTTTAAGTTACAGCAGGTTTGTTGTTGTTGTTGTTATTTGTAGCATAACGTTTTATTGGCTAAATTACCAATAGCTCAGTTTCAACAATTTCATTTTCTATCTCAAAATCTCTGCTCCATGTGACAGGTGCAGATGTGTGCAATATTGACTCTGTGTTAGATAGTCTTCTCTAGAACTGTCTTTTAGACATTACATGTTTTATTCTTGTTCTTATTTTTGTAGATAAGTCTGACCTTGAACTTGCCACGTATATTTGACTAATGAATATTTTATACGCAGTATCTTTTTCTATAGCTTCAAATCTATATTTAGGATGTTTTCTAAAATAGCAGTCTCACGTGTTCTACTGTAAACTTTTCTTGACACTCCTGATGTTTCTAAAAGCCAGGGCCTAATTTTACTCAGGCTGGTTATTCATTTGACCAATTCTTAGTCCTAAAAAGGGAGAAAGTGATATTATTTTTAAGAACAGGGAGCATATCTAGGAATTATTTTTTTTTACCTTTCAAAAGATTAAACTATTACCATATTTCTCAACTCAGTACTGGATTCTCTGTAAAAAAAAAAAAAGGGTTATGATTTTATTTGTTCTATTGACAAAAACAAGGTGTTTGAAGCTGTGGAAGTAGGTCTAAAATGTTGCAAAATAAAAGGTGAAAGTAATTAAAAACAACATGATAATTATAACAGCAAACATATACCTGATATTACTCCAAAAATTTGTATATATCAACAGTTTAATTCTCATAATAACCCTGTGGGTTAGATATGTTCTTATCACCACAATTTTCAGATAAGCTGTGGCACAATGAGGTTCATATGGCTTGCTAATTGTCACGGACCTATTAAATTATGGCCTTTGAGCACAAGTTTCAGAATCACTCTTTTGTCTATATATAATAGTACATTCAATTTTTATTTTATTTATCTAGGACCAAAAAAAAGAGATTGAAGAAGGCGAGAGTTCCATTTGTAAGATGTATCAAGAAGCTGAGTCTTAAATAAAAGATAGTAAGTTATAATGAAGAGAAAATAAACTAAGTCTTCACAAATAGCTGGATACAAATCCCAGATGTGATATTTGCCAAAAATGTTGCTTTCTTGGGCAATTTATTTAGTCTCATTGACCATGAATTTCATGTTCTGTACAATGGATACACCCATAACAACTCTTCAGTCTCTTGAAAGGAATAAAAGTTAGGAAACAAACACTATATCATAAATGTCCATTCCCCACCACCCTCCCACACAACTTGATTTTAAGTGTCACTAATAAACCAATATTTTTATATGGGGGATGTTTGGGGGCAGATACTAAGTGTATAAAACTCAAAATAACTGGGGCGCCTGGGTGGCTTAGTCGGTTAAGCGTCCGACTTCGGATCAGGTCATGATCTCACAGTTCGTGGGTTCGAGCCCCGCGTCAGGCTCTGTACTGACTGCCAGCTCAGAGCCTGGAGCCTGTTTCGGACTCTGTGTCTCCCTCTCATGGACCCTCCCCTGCTCATGCTGTCTGTCTGTCTCTCTCTGTCAGAAATAAATAGAACATTAAAAAAAAAAAAACCTCAAAATAACCACTACATGATCTGAAGCATTAAAACGAGTCTGGATATGTAGAAAATTTTCCAGGGGAAACATTCATGATGTGACTCAATGTGAGATTAGTTTCAGGTTCAGTGTATCTTCACTTTCCTTTAAGAAAGCGATCTACCAGTATGAACTTTTAAAAATTTTGCATGTCTTTAGTAGAATAATTTCACACTTGGAAATCAAACTGGAAGCAATGATCCAAACATGTGAAGGAATTTGTGAAGTTTATTATAATTTTAATAATAATAGGTAAACTACTTAAATACTGACCACAAGTAGAATTAAATGATGTTCTTAATAGAACATTGTGCATGAAAACATTTCCAGAAGATTAGATGTCTTGGTACTATACATAACAGCCTTTAAGTTATTTAGAAATTAATATTAAAAATATAGTAAAGAAAGAAAATAAAATTAAAACTCTAGAAAAGTGTGGGGGTAAAGGCGAATATCCACAGAAATAAAAAAGAAAAGTTGCTAAACTGATTATTTTATCTCTTCTGCTATTATAAATCATCATATAGACTTTTCTAAAGTGAATTGTTCTTGCTCAGAGCCAGGAAACATGATTCCAATTACTTGTTTATAGGACTACTGCACCTGTTTTAGACTAAAATTTATACTTTATAAAAGTATCAATAGTTCATGCTTCCCTTTATTTATGTGATTTTGCTTAATTAAACCACCACCAGCTTAATTATAAAATCTAAGTTTATTTTATCCACTTAGTATTTTATATTATAATCCAAGTTAGATCATTTTTATCTATTATAATATTAAGAGGATTTGATATTGTTTTTGTTTATTTTACTTAAAAAATCTCTCTTTAAAACTTTTTCCCACCCTGCTGCTGTTGATGCCATTTCTGGATTTTTCTCAGGCCTTCTAAAATTCCTTGTCATCTTACAATATTCCAGGAGAAGAGTAAAGTGCTGTGGGCTGCACACCTAAAATAAACTGCTTCTGTACTATTTCACAAAGTAATTACTGTGACTTATGGCTGCTCAGAACTTGCCTTGAACAAATCTCTCAGTTTTAAGTGCCACAAACAGTTGTACACCAAAGCTTTGCAGATTCTAGAAACATCTGATACCTTAAATAAGTTATTCAACTGGGATTATAGGAGTGCCTATAATTAAGGACTCTGGAGAAGGATCTAGAACAGATTTGTTTTCTTTCATGTAACAAACATTGAAGTGATTGCAATGTATCCAGCATAATGCAATCCAAGTGAGATACAAAGTTAAACATATATATGACATATCTTTTTGGATTTATAATTGGGAAAAGAGAGAAACAGATGAACAGATAAGTGTGATATTAATAATGAGTATGATGAATTTTCTTTCAGCTTGTTATTGCTTCCATTTTTTTCTGTGATTAGCCACTTACAGATGTTTCCTGAAACTATTTTCCAATCATTACGTTCATATTTATCACCCCTGTTCATTTTCCATTAGAAGTGTAGTGTTACATATCCAGTTATGTCACCTTGAAGTAATACCAGAAGCTTTTAAGAATGCAAAAGGAGTTTCAAGTCCACTCTTTTTCCCATGGACAGCTTGCATGAATGTACTGTATAGGTTAAGCCTACATAATGTGCCAATATTCTAACTGAAAGTAGAGAAATATCATTTTAAAAATATGGTTTCTACCTCTAGACTAGGATCTAGGACAGATTTGTTTTAGAAAAGTCTGATAAGGAAGATGTAAACTTCCAATTTCCAAATATGGCTAGAGTGTTCAAAGGTTACAGGATAACTAGAAATCCTGTCTGCCAAGATATTATTTGATTTTCTTTAAAGTGAAATGATCAAATACATCCTTTAAAACCATTTATAAAGATTTACTCAATAATGTTAAAGAGTAAAATCATCAAAATTTATTATATTTTTTGTTGTTAATTATGAATATCTTTCACATGGCATACTACTTTATTAATTTTATCTAAGTAGATGCTATTTTATTTAAATAATCTGAAATAAAAGTAGCTTTCAGGGTTTTCCAAGTATGACTAAGTCTACTATTATCAATATATTTGTCCTGTCCTTAGTTTGATAATAGTATCTTTCCTTTGATATCAAATAACAATTTCAGGTATAGCTTTCCAACATAAGAAATAAATATAATCAAATAAAAATAATACCTAATATTTTATAGTTTACCTTTAATATATCCAATTATATGTGCATTAAATTCAGAAAGGGATAACATATTTCACAAACCATCAGCTCATAAAACATAATTGGTCCTGGGGTACCTGGGTGGCTCAGTCGGGTAAGTGTCCGACTTCAGCTCAGGTCCTGATGTTGCAGTCCATGAGATGGAACCCCACATTGGGCTCTGTACTGACAGCTCAAAGCCTGGAGCCTGCTACAGATTCTGTCTCCCTCTCTCTCTGTCCCTCCCCCACTCATGCTCTCTCTCTCTGTCTCAAAAATAAACATTTAAAAAAAATAAAAACATAATAGGTCCTATGAAATCCAGGTTTAAAATATTAATCATTCAAAATATTTGCAAAAGAATTGTTTGCACATTCATTCTAAGAAACAGGAAAAAGGCCAAAATATCTCAAATATTCAATAAAATGGAAGATGGGTAAATCAATTTTGTGATACTTGAGGTAGTCAAACAACAAAATTAAATTTAAAATAGTTAGCTGAAAGGAGCACCAAGGTGGCTCACTCGGGTGGGCGTCCGACTTCAGCTCAGGTCATGATCTCACATTTCGTGGGTTCAAGCCCCATGTTGGGCTCTGTGCTGACAGCTCAGAGCCTGGAGGCTGCTTCGAATTTTGTGTCTCCCTCTCTCTCTGTCCCTCCCTGGCTCACACCCTGTCTCTCTCTCACAAATAAATAAAAATTAAAATTTTTTTTAAAAATAGTCAACTGATGGATTTTAAAACACAAATCAAGAAAAGTAAATGTTGATATTGCAAATTTAAAGAATAAAGACTTCAACCATATTAACACTGCTGCATTTCGATTTTTTATAATGAAAGGTAAATATGAGAAAAAAAAATCCAGAAGTCAGAGATGAAAGACAAAGAATCAGTATAACTAAAAAGATTAATTAATTACCTATTCATTCTTCGATTCAATTAGTTAACCTATATTGAGCATTTGTTATTTGCTTTGAAATATTGTAAGTACTTTGAATAAAAGATAAATGACAAATGCAAAATTCCCCTCTTGACAAAGGTCAAATTCCTGGAGTAGATGAAACAAAGGAAACCACGGAATATGCAATATAAATTCAGATGATGGTAAATGGTATGAAAAGAAAAGAAATAAAGTACATAAAGAAGACCAAGAATGGCAAGTAGCTGATTACATGGGCTCTTTGCTGGCTCAGTTGATTAAGTGTCTGACTTTGGGTCAGGTCATGACTGTGGCTCAGGTCATGATCTCACAGTACCTGAATTTGAGCCACACATCAGGGTCTCTGCTGTCAGTTCCCATGTCAGATCCTTTGCCTTTCTCTCTTTCTGCCCCTCTCCCATTTTCTCTCTCAAAAATAAATAAACATTAAGTGTTAGGATGGTAAGGAAATACTTCAAGGAAAATACCTTAACAAGAAAATGAGTCATGTTAAGATCTGTGGAAAGTGCATTTCAAGCAGAAGCAAGTACTATGTACTATACCTACTGTAGCGAACGAAATGACACAAAGACAGAACACACACAAAGGACAGACACAGACACAACTCCGGCCGGAGGAACAATTCTACACAAGCCCCTCTTGCGGTTTATTTTATACCCCGGTAACTGGATGCAAACTGAAATTTACAAAATACATTCTTTTACAAAACAAGGGCAAGTAGCCAAACACATTACAAGGACAGGGGGGAGCAAAGGAAAGAAGCGACCACAACATGTTTACTAAGAGGCCTGCCCACAACTCCAGCCTTCTCCTTACTTCTAAGGAGGGCATGTTCCCTCGTTTGCGAGTGGACCATTAAACTTGGATATTGTGTGCAGGCCTCCTGGCAGAGCATCCTGTTTGCAGGAATGCTTTGCCCAGGCAGGGAGTCCCGTGTGCAGGCACATCCCTGCGTTCCTAACCACGCTTTCTTGTGGTCACTGTCGGGCTCCCACACCTACTATTTGCAGTGGTTATAATAATGTAAACAATCATGTTTTTTCTTTTTAAATTTTCATTTATTTCTTAGAGAAAGAGACAAAGCACAAGCAGGGAAGGAGCAGAGAGAGAGAGAGAGACACGGAATCCAAAGTAGGTTCCAGGCTCTGAGCTGTCAGCATAGAGCCCGACATGGGACTAAACTCATAAGCAGTGAGCTCATGATCTGAGCCAAAATCAGATGCTTAACCAACTGAGCCACCCATGTACCCCTGTAAACAAGGATGTTTAACATGATGGCTAAACATTTAAGTCTGGGGCACCTGGGTCGCTCAGTCGGTTGAGTGTCCAACAGGACTTAGATCATGATCTCATAGTCTGTGGATTTGATCCCTGCATTGGGCTCTGTGCTGACAGCTCAGAGCCTGGAGCCTGCTTTGGAGCCTGCTTTGGGTTCTGTGTCTCCTTTTCTCTCTGCCTCCTCCTTGTTTGCACTATGTCCCTCTGTCTCTCTGTGTCTCTGTCTCTCAAAAATTAAAAAAAAAATTAAAGAAATAAAAAAATTAGGTCTCCAAGTTTAATTATTCTACTCTGGGAAATTAAGTGAAGAGTGATTTACCTCTATTATTGTTTTTTATTTTAGTTCCATAGAGTTCAAATTTCCAAAAAAAAAAAAAGCCTAGTTATTATTATTTCATTAAATTTTCATAGAAAGTTACTAACATCCATCTTGCACTTTTTTCTTTGGACAACTATACTATAAGTTAGTACAATAGATTTTTTAATTAATAGATTTTATTTTGTAGAGCAGTTTCAGGTTTGTAGAAAAATCAAGTGGAAAATAGAAACGATTCCTATTTACCCCTTCATCATCCCCCACCTCAGTTATTTCCCTTATAATTAACATTTTGCATTAGTCCTGTTTATTTTTTATAAGTGATAACACCAATATTGATTCATTATTATCAATAAGAGCCCATAGTTTATGTAAGGATTCATTGTGTTATACATTCTATTGACAAATGTGTAATAGTACAATAGATTTTTGAACAGTGGTTTTATGTGGGACTCACTTGTAGATTTATTTCCTGCCAGTGGAGTGAGTTCTTTGTTCAGCCGTTTTAACCACTCCGATGTCTGCCTAATGAAATAATCCTAATTAGTCATTTTCTTTTGGAACTAACTCTACAAATAACATTGGGGAGTATGGTCTAGATGACAGTTCATTGATCTTATTTATGTGAATTCTTGACATTGTGGCTGGCCTTAGGATAGTTATTTGAGAGTCAGAGAGACTGGGTTCTTAGAAGAACATGTGTGTACTAAATCACAATTCATGATATAGATGCCTCTACAAATGGAAAGCATAAAATCAAATGTCAAAGTGAGGCTAAAACATATTCTAAATATAAATGCAAATACATATGAAGACAATCAAATATGGGTATGTTCTTAGACACAGTCATACTGCTTATAAAATTAATCTAATATTAATCAGAAACATTACATTTGCTATTTTCAGCAGTAAGTAAAAATTTTGCACATCTAATTATATGGCAGAAGTCTTTAAATAAATTTTTAAATATTGGAATATTTTGCTGCCATCAAAATTATCTTACAGAAAATGTTTTAAGGAATGGGTGTATATAAGATAAATTGTAATAAACAGACTACATAATACCACCAACAGAATAACACTATCCTTGTAAATGAACAAAATAATTTCCAAGGTAAGTCATGAAAAGTAATGGTAAAGCATTTAACAAAATGTTAACAATAATCAATTTTGGTAGTCATATTGGAAATTTTTACATTTTTTTCCTTCTCCTTATTATTGTTTTTTTACATTTTGTATTTGCTAAGTTTACTATATTGGATAAGAATCATTAAATAGGAAGCAGAGATCAAAGCAAAAATTACAATTTAAAACTTTAATTATTTATGTAAAATCACTCCTGCTTTTTTGTTTGATAAGGGATTATAGGAAAACAGGAAGACCGAGTCTTGAAGTTTAACATTTTCTATACAATCTCTGAAATAATGAACTATTGGAATTCCATGGCCTTGAAATTCATGCTTCTTGTCTACAGTTCTTGTCTAAATGCTTCCTGTCTAACAGGGAAAGCTAACCTTCTTCTGGTTTTACAATCACATGATAGGTAAATATTGACTGAACTTTCTAATGAGAAAGAATAGGTACAATCACTTCTATTTATTTTCTATCTGTACCTTGATAGTATTTAAAAAACAGGACAGATGCTCTTATTTAAAAACACACAAACAAATAAAACCTCTTAATTATATCAGAACAATGTACTTCAATAAAAATATAATCTCTTACAATATTCCTTAATCCTAAACATCAGAATTGGGTTATTTTATGAAGAATGGAATGCTAATGTATCATCACAGTTTCCATGCTAAGCAGAACCTAAATTTAATCATGAACAT
Organism: Hyaena hyaena; assembly: GCF_003009895.1. NCBI lineage: Eukaryota > Metazoa > Chordata > Mammalia > Carnivora > Hyaenidae > Hyaena > Hyaena hyaena. The sequence goes on from NW_024081511.1 coordinate 69,792, forward strand.
ATGTTTGAAGGAATCCTTCCTGTTTTAAGAGAATGACTCTTCCTGCATCATTCTCTAGTGAGATAATAGCATAGTTCATTTTCCAGTCAGGTGTAATCTTTTGCTTTCAAGTAGATATGGCATAAATGAGTTTAAACCTGAAAACCTGGCTAAAACCTATTTCATGATTAATTAGTCCCTTTTAGAAACTCAATTAAATGCTAGACGCCACACATTAAAATGGAGAGATAATGACTGACAGAATGGAGAAACATGGGTGTGCATAAATTGTGTCTGGCCTGATTTAAAGACTTCAACTGAAATTTTAACTTCAAAATGAATATTATAATAATGTGTCATGTCCATCATTCTCTCAGCCAGTGTAGCATCTTCAGGTTTTACCACAGCATGAATACTGACATTGTTTCATTAAGCTTAACATTTGTTTTAGTCAAAGTACACAGTTCCTACAGGGTGAGATATTGTAGTTGTCTCAGAACATATCAGTTTTCACAGTGCTGTGAAGACTTTTTCATTCTTTGGTAAATTTTACTTTGAGATATTTTCAGGATATTGAACTGTCAGACTAAAAGCAGACACTATTGGGAATGGCTGTGTGATGACACCGTTGGGGTTGGTAAAAACGTGGGAGTCATCAGGTCCAATTTTTCATTTTTTTTTAATTGTCATACTCAGGTTCAGAAGAGTGTATTTGTAATCATGGTCATACACTTCTTAAGTTTATTTTAATATCAGGATGTCTGAACCACAGATTCATCAGATTTCTTTTTTAAAAAATCTCTAAAAAGTGTGTTTGTTACTTCTTTCATAGAAATAGAACCTTATCTGAACAGAAATTGTCAGATGCCAGGTAAGTTAGTAACTTTAGTTTATATTATTACACTCAAACACAAAAGTGTTTCACTTTATCTTTTAACCTTACAATGTTGGACATTAGTCATTTTTTCATTATTTTTATTACACACATAGTTGCCTTGTCATTTTAATTTTTGCCCTAATATCTAAAAGTAGTGCTTTGTATCATTTAGTTAGTAATAAATTTTTTAAAAATGCTGATGATATCCAATTGGGAAAAATAGTAAAGTAAAAATAAAGGCAAAATCACCATAATATTTTTTTACCCATTACTTGAATGTAATCAAAAATAATTTTGTGACGAATTTCACCTCCCTTCCTTCCTTCCTTCCTTCCTTCCTTCCTTCCTTCCTTCCTTCCTTCCTTCCTTCCTTCTCTCTGCCTCTTTTGTTTATCTATCCTATCATCAAATCATCCATTTATGTATACTTTTCTGTCTTTTTTGAACTTTTAACTTTAAACTCTCTCCTCTCCTTTAAACTCTCTCCTCCTAAAATAATAAGAGCATTATTTTAAAGTTCTTTCTTTCCTTCTTTCTTTCTTCCTTTCTTTCAAGAAAGAGAGAGAGCATGTACACAAGCAGTGGAAGAACAGAGAGAGAGAGGGAGAGAGGGACTCTCAAGCAGGCTCTATGCTCAGGCCGGGCTCAATCTCACAATCGCAAGATCGATATCAAGAGTCAGTGCTTAACTGGTTGGGTCACCTAGGTACGCCAAAAGAACATTATTAAAAAGAAATTAATGTTCATTTATTTTTGAGAGAGAGAAAGGGACATAGTGTGAGTGGGGAGAGGCAGAGAGAGAGACACACAGAATCTGAAGAAGGCTCCAGACTGAGCTGTCAGCACAGAGCCTGACACAAGAGCTCAGACCCACAATTTGTGACATCATGACCTGAGCTGAAGTTGGATGTTTAACAGACTGAGCCACCCAGTGCCCCCTAAAAGAGCATCATTTTGAATTTTAATAGCTTATTTTATATTCAATCATGTTTATGCTACAGAAAGATATACATTTCCTTGGAAAGAAAATACCGGGAAAAAATGGCATTAAGGCCTCCAAAACGAAGAAACAAACAAACAAACAAAACACATTCCATGCGCAAATACTACTTAAAGTGAAGGACTTTTAATAAAATGTGATTTCTGTGGCAAAATTGCAAGCAACAAAATTTAGGAACATCTAATAAGCCATGGCAATTTGGAGTAAATATTTAAAATCATTGGCTTGAGAATAACATTGCTAGCTAAAAATAGGTCTTTACTGTACAAAATTAAATCTTTTTAGTCAAAGACTCTGAACTAGAAGATTCTCATGGAATAAGTGCAGTTGTCATTCTGGACATAAAATTATCATGAATGCACATTAGTCCTGCCTTGTGAGATAGAGATTACCATTACAGAGACTCATGGAAGAGCATTTAATTTAGAACTCATAAAATAATTAAGATAACTTTAGTAACCATAAAATATAGAATACTGGATTAGATGGATCATTAGTCTCAGCTGATATGTTTGTTATGTTTTTAGCATACTCTTGGGACATGCCACTTTTCCTCCTATACAATTTCTCTAGTAACACTTAAGTAATATCGATTAGCTAAACCTCAGTTGTGTCCATAACAAATACATTCTTCTAAGAAATCAAAATTACATTTTAAGGTGTGAGACTGTGCTCAAAAAGATATTAGTAATACCTTTTTAGTAATGTGTGCATGTATGTGAGAGAGAGAGAGAAAGAGGGGGAGAAAGAGAGAGAGAAAGAGAATCATAATTAAACAGGTCAGTTTGAGTCTTCTATTTATTAGCTCTTCAATTGATTATAAATTTATAGCTTCTATTATACAAAAATAACAAATACAACTAATTAGCATCCTTGAACCTCACAAGATTGCAATCTGGCAGGAATATTTGGCAGATATTATAGGCAGGTATCCACTAGAATATAAATAGAGAATATAGAATATTTCTCATGACATTTATGTCAACAAGCTATAAGGGCAAATACTTTGGACGGTTTCCAAAAATGTTTTTCCTAATTGTTGTTAGTTTTTTCAAAAGGAGTTCTTCAAATATCAAATCTTTCTAAGAGATGGTTATTTTAAATTTAGCTTGAAAGAGTTAAAAGAATGGTGATGAAAATAAATTGTGCTCTTGACTCTAAATTACCTTTCTTTGAACTTTTGTATACAATGTGAATGAGCACTTCATAGGCCCCATTTACTAAATGCCTGGGTAATCAATAATTACAAAGTACTCATTATTTGCACTTCTTCTAATTAGAATCCACATCCTAGCATAATTCTGTGCATGAATGAAATACAAAAGGATTTATTGATTATATTGTGATATTTTGGATGGTTTACTGCATTGGTTGCTGGTAGTTTCAGAAGTGACCAGTCCCAAAATCACAAGTGGAGGTTCATTTGAGTTAACACAGTAATAAACAATAGTGTAGTTTTTATTAAGTGCATAGAAAAATAATGTGTTCATGAGCAATAGTACTCCAGAGAAATTATAATTCTTTTAGAGCATAGAGTTAAGTTCTCAAAAATAATATACAGAGCAAATTTGATTATTTAATAATGTGAAATGTTAATTCACCTTAAAATAAGTAAGTAAATAAATAAATATCCTTTGCTTCAAAACAAGTATAGATCTTTTTATCACTGGATTCAAATTTCTGCTAATAGTTTAATTTGAAAGTTATATGTTGATTATTGCTATTAATTAATAAAATTTTTACTAAAGATTAAAGTTTTTATGGTTTCAATTTGATTATTTATTTCTATTATTAAAACATCTATGTCTCAACTGAAGTGAAGCCACTCAACTGATAAGGCAAGAAAATGTATGTGTGTGTATGTGTACTAGCTTATGTATATACATATATCTACAAACTTTTGTATGTAATCATCTGTATCTATTTTAAGCTAAACATAAATTCATATTGATGCATCTAACTCTAATCTATTACAACATGGATCTTTCTAGCCTTCTCCCTTTGTTTATCTACAACTTCTCACTCTCATAGTGAGAAACCTGACACTGACCATGCCATCTGTTTACTTAATTGTTTAATTCCAGTATAAATGTACAGTGATTTCAGAATTCTTAGCCTTACCCAATGGGAAGAAACTGTATTATCTAGAATACAAATCTGTAGTCTTTCTTTACCTTTGGCTTTCAAGGATCTAAACATTTCTGAAGTTATTTAGACCAATATTGATTCCCCCTCTAGCTTTAGTAAAGTTGTTTCCTATGTTTCTAATACAGTTAGAGTTTTTTGTCACATTCTGCTTTCCATACTGAGATCCACTGACCTGCTAAATCATTTTTAAATTGCGTATATTATAGTTTATTCTATCAACTATAAAGTTCTGTTGGCTTGACAAATGCATGCTGCCATATACTCACCATGACAGTGTCGTATAATAGCTTCACTATCCTAAAAATATCCCTTATGCTTCATTTGTTCTACTCTTCACATCTTGAACTTGTGGCAAACCATTGATCTTTGAAAGTCATGTATAGCTTTGCCTTTTCCAGATTGACAAAATATAATCATATAAAATATAGCCTTAAAATAGTAGCTTCTTTCATTTAGCAATAGGTATTACAGGTTAAACTTTTTGCTTCTTGGAAGGGCATTTCTTTTCCTCACAAAATAGCACACATTTTGTAAATGTATCATTGTTTATTTATTCATACGTCCATTGAAGGAATGCTTGGTTGCTTGCAATTTTTGCCTATTGTGGATAAACATTTGCATGCAGATTTTTGTGTGAAGGTAAGTTGTGAGTTGAAATGTTAACTATTACAGGTGATCATTATTTTCAGTAAGTCTCCTAGAATAGAGCTTTTCCCAGAGAATAGAGCTTGGAATAAGATCAAATAGCAACAAGGTTGGGAATGGGGCTTTTCAAAAGAGATCAAAATACTACATGTTGTCTGAAGATGGGGCTTTTAACAAGTTCCCAAAGAGACAAAATCCTTCTGTTGGCAAGGAGTCTGCCAGCCCTCATCATGACCACACCATGGAATTGGGGAAAGGAGATGGGGGTAACTCCAAGCAGTATGCCAAAGATGCTGTTCTTATTTTTTCAGCAGGTTTCCTTAATAAATGCTTTTCAGTCTTTGTCTCTGTTCCTTTGGTTATTTGAAAAAGTTCTGAAATGTTTGGTTATCACAATTTGGCAGTATTTTTATTTCTTATGTGAGAAAGTGAACTCACAGATGTCATCACTCCAAATTCTGAAAGTCCCACACTACTTTGGTAATCTCTTCTCAAATATTTTGCCAAATATACCTGATATAAAACCACAAATATGATTTAAAAATTCTGTTTCCTAACCTCTTCCTCTAGACATAATTCATTAATCATGCATAATTATACATTTTACCTCCAAAGTTACTATGAGTGACACTTTCAGCATTTTTCCAGTGGGTAGTATGGATTGTGATTTTTCCAGTCTCTGATAGTAGCTCAAAAGCCACCAGCTGCTCAGCTCCTAAGTCAAAAGCATACCTTTTAGTTATAATCATTGTTGTTGATTTTAGTGCCAGCAACCCACTTCTAGGTAACAGAATCTCAATCTCAATTGAAACAGTATGAAAAAGTAAATTTTTGTTTCTCTTCTATTTCATCCAAGTTATGTTGGCAGGAAGAGTTCTTCTCATGGCAGTCACTCAAGGGATGAAGGCTCCCTTGCAACAATAATTCAAAATTGACAATGGCAAGGAGACTTATTGCTCAGAGATATACACCACTTCTTCCTACATTCCATTCCAAAAATAAGTCACAGGTACATGACCATCTCCAAAAGTGGAGAGAAATTGCAATCCCACCATGTACCCTTGAGGGGAACTTTAAAAAAAATAGTGGAAGGACACCTGTGTGGTTTAGTTGGTTGAGCACTTAACTCTTAATTTTGATTCAGGTCGTGATTTCACAGTTGGTGAGTTCAAGCCTCACATCAGTTTCTGCACTTGGAGTGAGGAGCCCATTTTGGATTCTCTCTCCCTCTCTCTCTTCCCCTCCCCTGCTCATGCTGTCTTTCACTCTCTCTCAAAACAAACAAACAAAGAAACACACGTGGAAATATACTCTCAGAACTCTAACAATTCATTTATTGAATCATTCATGTTAGGAAGTACATAGGATAGAAGATTTGCATTCTTATGCATTTTCTGAGGAAGCCTTGTATCTGCACTGCTAAATCAGGAGAGTAGTTATTACTGTAGAGTAGTTCCAGCCTAGGGATGGAAAAATATATTTCATTTCTAATGCTAGCTTAGATAGATTGATAGCTATTGCCCATGGTGGTGTTTTGAGAAGTATTGTGAAGCCTCTTCAAGGCTCAGTGGAAAAGATTGCCATGATTGATTAGTATGTTCCAGATAAGCAAAACTATTATAGACATCTGAAATAGGTAGTTCAATCATTCTACTCTCCAGAGCTCTAAGCATACAATGTGAACAGTCATGCATTAGCTCTAGAATGATAGAAATATTTTAAACAAAATAACATGTCAAGTACTTAAAACATTTTTTACAGATTTATAATAATTATAGATATCACAAGAATAAAAATATCTGGCATCTTGTGGACAGTAAGAATACTGTCATACCAACAGTAAAGTACTAATTATAAATATATTCATATGCATACATATATATGCATACACATACATATGTATTTGTAAAACATGAACTTTGACTTGCATATTAGAGAATATTTATCTATCAGTTGAACTGCATGATAAATTATTTGACATCAGTTGAAAAGTTTCTAATGACTACGTTTAATCAAACCTACCCAGAAAAAATTTCCTACGACAACATTGGACTGAGAACAAACAATTATGTTGAAAAAGAAAGCATTTCTCTTGGCTCTATCTCCCCCAACTTTTTGTACTTATCTATGTGTTGATATCTGACCTGCTTTCCCCTAAAAGGAATTCCTGCCAATAATTTGCCATCACTTGCATCCCTTCCACTACTACTAGGCAAAATTTGATCTTCCATCAATGAGAACTTCTACTGTCACACAGTCATTAAATTTGTAGATGTTTAAATAAAATACTTTAAAGTGTATTGAAAATCTTTTTCCCTTCTAACAGTGGGACATTTAGATTGAACCATGTGGACTCATTCTATAGAATTATTTACCAAAATGCTTTTCTACCCATTTGGCAAAAAGACCTCTATTGGGGTCAGTCTCTTTTCCATGCCTAAATCATATAGTGAATATAATCTAGAATTAGTCTTGATCTTCCAAAGGATCTTTTTTTTAAATTTTTAAAAATGTTTTATTTATTTCTAGGAGAGAGAGAGAAACAGCGTGAGTAGGGGAGGGTCAGAGAGAGAGGGAGACACAGAATCCAAAACAGGCTCCAGGCTCTGAGCTAGCTGTCAGCACAGAGCCCGACACGGGGCTCGAACCCACGAACCGTGTGATCATGACCTAAGCGAAAGTCGGACGCTTAACCAACTAAGCCACCCAAGCACCCCAATCTTCCGAAGGATCTTAAAAAAACATTAAAATGTCCATTCTCACTAGTGACATGGATATAGGCATGGCCATTAAGTTCTGTATAACTAAACAGATTTTTAATTATATACATATGGTTATAATAAATTTACCTAACTATTGGCACTTAAATATTGGCACTTACCATAAGTATAAATTAATCGCTTCTCTTTTTGTCAATCACATATTCTTACTGAATAATAATCATGTTTTTCAGTGTTCTGTTCCATAATAGGCCATGGATAATGTTAAACTTGGAAAAAGTTTTGAGTGTTTCATATAACAAATATATATTACACAAAGGGTTCTCTTACTTTTACAGAAAAAATAGCAAAACTTTCCAAATTAAATGACTTGTCCAAAGTCACAAGTTACTTAGAGGTGGAACCCAGCCTATGATTATGATCCCTGACTGCTAATTCTGTATCAAATATTCTCTTGATATTTAATTTAACAGAAGTTTTATATTTTATGGGAGATTTATGATTAAAATAATTGGTATTTTGTATAACATCTTACCCCAAGATGTAGTTGTATAATGCAATACATTATATCAGTGTGACAGTTAAAATTTTGCCCTGAAACAGTAAGGATGGTTTATTCCTACTTTACAATGTTTAATCTAAGAGTTGGAGATCTCGAAGAGTGAGGTTAGAATATTTGAAGGCTATTTCATTCACATGTCTGGCACTTGATTCTAGGAAGATTCAAAGATCTGAGGCCTGACACATCTTTTCAAGCAATTCTTTCTATCTCTGTGTGATCTCTCAAAAATGTTATCTTCAGCATGATGTCTTCCAAGTACTCATATTTTTTATATGTTATCTCCAGGCACTTAAGATGTGTCTCAAGTGGAATAGTCAGGTGGAAGCCATATCATATCTTATGACTTACACTTGTAAAATGCTCAGTGAGATGTCTGACATATTTTAGTCATCAAAGTCATTACAAAAGTCTTCCAAATTTTAAGAGGAAGGCACCTAAATCTTCTCTCTTGATGGAGCAGTGTCAACATCATAGCATAGGAAGATGATCTGTGATGGAATATATATTGGTATATCTGTTTTTAAAAAATATAGTCTGAAATTGTCCTCCTTCTGGTCACAATTCAAAACCATCTCACATTGACAATATAGTCATCGCTCCACTAAAACTGCCAGTCTCATCTTGGTATGGCATTATCTAGGTTGTCCAAGTGCAAATGAGCATATACGGCTCTTTGACTATAGTCCTTTTAAAAGTTATCTGTCCATGTATATCTTATATACAATGATGGGACATATAAAGGATAGCTACTATAGACTGTTCAAAAGCTGGGAAGATGAAGGCAACTTCAGAGTCATGGGTAGGTACAGCCTGAAACACTTTGTCTCAATTCTTCAAATAGGGTTTGTCCTACTGTTTGGCTCTGTTAAGTTACATAAATATATAATACATAGTAATGGTGTAATAAAGGAGAGAGACAGACATAAGACATTGTTATTGAGTTAATATTTATGTCCTACCAAAGGTCAGATGTTGAATTCCTTACATGTTGACACCACAATGTAATGGTATTAGAAGATGGTCTTTTGTGGGGTAATTAGGATTAGATGAGATCATGAGAATGAAATCCTTACAAGAGGCATGAGAGAGCTTGCTTCGTCTCTGCTTTCTGCCATGTGAAGATACAATGACAAGTCAGCAGTCGAGAAGAGAGCCCTCACAAGAAATTGATTATGCTAGTACCCTGATCTTGGACTTCTTGCTTCAAACTGTGAGAAATAAGCTTTTGTTGTTTTTAAGCCACCCAGGCAATGGCATTTTTGCTATAGTAACCTGAGCTAAGAGAGACAGATAGAAAACTGATAGAAAAATAGCAGGTCCTTGTAAGTAAATGCAAAGGTGTAAAGAGATTGGCAGAATGAGAAGGAGGAAGAGGAGGAAGACAAAGAGGAGAAGGAGGAGGAGGAGGTAAAGGGGAGGAGGAAAACAGTCCAACTAAATACTCTGCAATAGTTGGAGATTCAATAGTCCACTTCTAATACTTGATAGATCAACAAAAATTAGAAGACTTGGAAAATACCATAAGAGAACTGACTTTATAGACAGCTATAGAACACAAATATATGGAACTTAAACACATATTTGGATAATGAATGCAATGGAGAGTGGCTGTTAATGAGTATGGTGTTTCTTTTTGGAGTGATGAATGTGTTTCGAAATTAAATAATGGTGATAGTTGCACAACTCTGTGAATACACTTAAAACCCCTTCACAGGAATGAATTTCATGGTATGTGGATGATATTTCAATAAATCTGTTATAAAAAGTTTCTTAAGACTTATTATTTACATGACAAATTGTGAACTATGACTATTAACACATAGACAAAGGATCTGAATAGACATTTCTCCAAAGAAGAGATACATATGGCACATGAAAAGATGCTCAACGGTTGCCATCAAAGAAATGCAAATATAATCACAATGAGATACCATTTCACACCCACTAGGATGGCTATAATGAAAGAGAGAGATAAAGCAAGCATAGGTGAGGATGTGGAGAAAACAGATCCCTCATAAACTGCTGGTAGGAATGTAAAATTGTGGAGCTACTATAGAAAACAGTTTGGCAGTTCCTAAAAAGTTGAACATAGCATTACTCTCTGACACAGCAGTTCTATTCCTAGGCATATAGTCAAAAAAAATGAAAATTTAGGTCCATACAAAATTTGCTCATGAATGTCTATAATATCATTATTTATAATAGCTCAAATGTCCATCACCGATGAATGGATAAATAAAATGTGGTATATACTTACAATTTATTATTTGGTAATAAAAAGAAATGAAGTACTGATAGATGCTACAATATTCATAAATCTCAGAAACATTATGCTAAGTGAAAAAAGGCAGTCACAAAAGGACTATCTATTATAATTCCATTTATATGAAATGTCTAAAACAGGCAAATCTACAGCAACAGTAAGTTAATTAGTGGTTGCCTAAGGCCAGGGTATGGAAGGAGGTTGTGGCAATGAGGAACAATCGCTATGGTCTGGAGCTTCTAAATATTCTAAAATTCATTGTGAAGTGATTGCACATGTCTGTGAATACAGAAAATACCATAAAGATGTTTAGTTTATAACTTTTTTAAAAAGTAGGCATCACACCCAGCATGGAGCTGAGTGTGGGGCTTGAACTCACATCTCTGAGATCAAGACCCGAGCTGAGATTTGGAGTTAGATGCTTAACTGACTGAGCCAACCAAGTCCTCTAGAAATGTTCAGTTTACAAATGGATAAATTATATGATATGTTATATACATCTCAATGAAGCTGGTTTTTTATACACATTTATTTTGCTCACATATGTGCAATTTGTGTTTACTTCTTATGATATCAACTGGGGCATATCAAAGGCTGGGGGCTGGATTTATCACAAAGTTAAGAGCTTTATACACTGATCACTGTGTAGAAACTCCTTGGTCTCTCTGTCTATTTCTATATATTTCTGAATATATGATATTTCCAATATGACATTTTCAATGTAGGCAAGTTTTTTATTTATCAACCCAAGACTGCCAAGATCCCTCTTTAAAGAGAAAGAGTGACCTAACAAATAGCACTAATCTTTTAACAAACTAGCATTGAAAGTCACATGCTATCACTTCCACTATACTCTATTGGTTGAGGACGTCTTGAGACACCAATCAAATTAAAGAGGAGGATCAGTATTTCTTTTTAAGAAGATATAGAATGCATATTTAAAAATATATACATTTGACAACTATGTATTTGGAAAAAAACAACCTGCCACAACTAATTAAGAAATATGTTTGATATTGAGCCTCCACCAGTTTATCACATATTACCAAGTCTATAATTCTGACACATAATCTTGGGGTATTTTTGGAAAGTTTATTTATTTGTTTTGAGAGAGAGAGAGCAGGAGATGAGTGATTAGTAGAAATAGAGGGAGGGAGTGGGAGAATCGCAAGAAGGCTCCATGTGGAGCTCAATCTCATGGTCTTGACATCATGATCTGAGTGAAAATCAAGAGCCAGACACTTAACCAAATGAGTCACCCAGGCACCCCACACATAAAACCTTGTTTTAAACTAACTTCTCTAAGGGCACCTCAGTGCCTCAGTTGGTTAAGCATCTGACTCTTGATTTTGGTTCAGGCCATGATCTCATGGTTTGTGAATTCGAATCTCACATCAGGTGCAGCATAAGGTAGATCCAGTTGGGACTCTCTCTCTGCCCTTCCCACATTCTTGCTCTCTCTCTCTCTCAAAATTAATAAACTTTAAAGAAAAAAATATAAATTAACTTCTTTAATAGGATTTATCTATTTTAAGATACTTGTCTTTTCTATTTTGTCTGTGGAATTCCTCAGGAGGATTACCTTCAGATTAAGGAAATGGTGTGGTTCTATTAAGATCCTGATATTTAGAGTTGGAAAACCCAAATTTGAAAGGATTGAGTAATTAGAAAAAAGTAACTTGGAAATTTAGCCACTTGACCCCTCCATTTACTCACATGGGCATGCATTTAATGCTTTTTCCTCAATGAGCTTTTTGTTTGTTTTTAAAGGGAGTATGCAACAATGTTTATTTCACAATAATACTGTTTTTTGGGTGTCATTCACTATCATTATCACTTTCAAATGTTTACCAAATGAGACAGGTACTACTATTTTCAGATGACCAAATAGAGTAGCTTGGAAGTTAAATACTTGTCCAAGATCCCAGCACTAGGTCTGGGATTTTGGCAGAGGCAGTATGGCTGCAAAGTCCCCACTCACTACCACTGTGCTATGCCGCTTTTCAAGGAGAAGATAGGAGCATAAAGGATGTACCTGGAAGTACCTGAAGAGATGGAGACAGCGGGAACTGAGGGATAGGAGATGATCTTCAGCTACTTGGAGACCATGCATGTTTCTGAGTCCTCAGAAACATCCTACAGGCACAAAATCCTTACTTGGATATTAAGGTAGAGAACTTGAGTCTATTTGATTATATCAGCCTGGCACAAGGCACTCACTAAATAAATAATGCTGGTCATCATTATTGTTTCTTCCATTCATTTCTGCCTGCATCCCTGCCTCGAACTGTACATTTTTTGCTGAAAGGTCAAAGTTCAACCTCCTACTTCTGCTTCAAGCTAGGATCAGACTCTTCCCTCATGTTTCTCTCTAGACTGAAGACTCACACCATCAGGAGAGGGACCATTCCAATGCAGCTTGGCAAACTTCTGGGAGGTCAGGTGAATGTTGCTCTCTCCTCAAGTGCAAGGGAGGGCAGACCTCTCCTTAGAGTGGCTCCTCCTAGAGGTAGCTGCTGAAGTGGTCAACTAATTGTGCTGTAGCACAGTCATTTTTTTGGTGTGGGGAGGGGAGAAAATGAGGAAAATTTATATAGTTATTTTGAAAATAGTTAAAATGAAGACATTAAATAGAATTTCTATATGTTAGGAAATATGGAGCAAATACAACAGAAAAAGAAGTTCTCTCTGAAATGAAGTCAGCAACATTAGAGGACCCTAACATGGAGCTGGGAGGCCATTGGGGACGTTAGTCTTATGCATGTCTATGTGTGCCTTTCTGTGTTATCAAGGCAGTACTTTAAATATATTATGGCAATTTAGAAAAATAATTTAAGTTGTTTATGGAGTCATCCAAACATTTTGGTTATTTCTAAAAACATCAACAGTCATATACTGTACAAATATTGCCTAAACATAAAACACACACACTCATATTCCCAATTAAAGTTAGTACTTTATGATACGCTTAGTACTAACACCATATCTTTCATATTATTATGGGAAAAAGTAGAATGATTATTGAACTCTCCAAAAGTATTTTTCACAATTGCATACAGTGTATTTTTTGTTTCTCAGACAGCATTTTCATTGCTCATTATTTTAATAGCATAATTTTATATATAATTAGATTTATTTTAATCTATGAAATTTCATGAAAGTATGCTGTTTTGAGGCATCCACTTTTGGTGTATGCCATCATATGTCATGATTTCTCTTAATCTATATACTCCCTTAGGGTGGTAACTATGTCTTGTTCATATTTCCTAGATCATTCTGTTTACCCACATATATTTATCAAATTAACAAATTTGCACTTATTGTGTATGTGCTATTTTATCTAGATCTAAAACTTAAAGATAAAATGGCTATAATTATTGTTTGATTTTAAAAAAATGTCAAACCTTTGAGGTCTCAATTATTTCCAGTAAATTTTAATGCTAGATATAAAAAGGTATATGTTTTAATCTTATTTATTCCATTGTCACTTTTTTATAATGAATTCTTATCAAAGGTGACATGAATAAAATTGATAAATCTGAAAATGTAGTTACTTTCCCATTTTCGTGGGTACTAGTTGAAACTTTGATTGTGTTTAATCAGGAATGCTGCTTCTTAAAGCTTGTCTGTGAAGGTAAGAATTTGTTTAGTTTGCTCATCCACCAAAGCAGAAAATTAGATTATTCTAGAAGACTGATTAGCAGAGCAGAAAGTTAGCTACATCTACAGGGGAGTGGAGGTGGCATTGAGATGGAAAGTCATGCTGTGTCACCATGTTGGGAAAATTATTTGGGAAGTGAAAGCATACTAGTCATTCATCAATATTTCATTGAAATAACCTGAAACAAATCTAAGAAATATTAAGTCTGCTTATAGAGGCAGGTTGAAAATAAAAGATAGTGAAATGCATGGTAACTGAAAGTTACTAGGGGAAATAATGAATAATATAAATGTGTGAGGAAGAGCATTTATATTAGTCATCCTTTGCTGTCTTATAAATTACCACAAATTGTGTCTTAAGACAACATGTTTATTAGTTCAGTTTCTGTGGGTGAAGAGTCTGGACATTATTCGGCTCAGTTAGGGTTTCCAAGAATACAACCAAGATGTCAGCCTTATCTGGGGAATTGACTAGGAAAGGATCTACTAAGCTCACTTGGATGGTTGGGGGAATTAATTTCTGTGGCTGTAGGGCTGAGGGCACTGGCTTCTTGTGACTATTAGCTACGGACTGTCCTCTACAACTAGAAGCTACCTTTTGCAATTTGAGACCACTTGTAGGTTTTTTGCCATGTGGCCTTCTCCCTAAACCTACTCACAACAAAGCAGATAGCTTCTACAAAGCTGACAAAGAAGGAAGTGTATGCAGTGAATCTTCTACCAATATAGCGGTTTACATAATGTAGCATAATTATAAGAGTTCTTTTCCATCATCTGTGTCATAGTCTCAGGTTAGAAGCAAACCACAGATCCCACCCAGATTCGAGGGGAAGATGTTACAAAATGATGTGACTATTAGAACTTGGTATCAACTCAGGACCTCTCCAACACAGCATTTGAGGATCAAGAAGGATGCAAATTGCTGGATCATATGGCAGCTCTATTTTTAATGTTTTGATGAATCTTCAAAATGTTTTCTATAGTGGCTGAAACAATTTTCACTCCACCAACAGTACACAAGGGTTCCTTTATTTCCACATCCTCACTTGTTGTCTCCTGTCTTCTTGATGATATCCATTATAACAATGTGAAGTGATATCTCATTGTGATTTTGTTTTGCTTTTTCCTGATGATTAGTGATTTGGAGCATCTTATCATGTACTGTTGATCACCTGAATGTCTTCTTTGGAAAAATGTCTACTTCCTTATCCAATTTTTAAAATCTTATTTTTGGGTTTTTGTTTTTGAGCTGTATGAGTTTTTTATACATTTTGGATATTAATCCCTATCCAATATATGGCTGGCAAATGTTTTCTCCCATTCTGCATGTTACCTTTTCATTTTTTGGCTTTTTTTTCTGTACAGAAACGTTTTAGAAAGGAGTCTTGTCTTCATTTTCAAATGAGTGCTTCCATCAGGGTCATTTCACAGAAAAGTTTCTGTTAAGTGTTGAACATTTGAGGGTCTTTGCTCTACCTGCTGAAAATACATATCGATTTCACAAAGAGTTTGACTATTAAAAGAATGTAACATTTAACCAAACTAATACAATTTCAGAAGCAAATAGGTAGCTCTGAATAGAGTTTTTCATTAGAATCAGTATAGAATATCACATAAAACTGGATGCACTAAAACTGACTATATATATACACACTCATACACACACACACACACACACACACACAACTTTGGAATATTCCAGAACATACAATTCCCTATTATCTATTATTCTTCAAAAAGTATTTCATTTTAAATAATTTGTTGACCAAACCCCAATGGCAGCATCACCCTTCAGCACATGTTTGAATGCCATGGAAGACTGAATGCAATATAACATACCTTCACTTCAATCATAAGTAAGCTTTAAACAGCCTTCAGCAACTATGTCTATGATAACGAAATATATAGAAGGTTTGTTTCAGATCATATTGTTTACTTTCAGAATTTTTATTTGCTTCCTCCCACCATAGTTTCTATTTCTCCATAAAAACTGTTTTAAAATTCCTGTCAGCTAATACAGCATCTGTGGTACCTGAACTCAATCTCCGTTGATTGAATTTCCTCCTGACATTAGGTCACATTTTCATATTTCTTGTTTTAAAAAATGATGTTTGATTGTATCTCGAACATTGTAAATGCTGTCGTAGAGATTTTAGATTCCGAGCATTTTTTATTATTATTTCAAAAAACTCTTGCCTCTGTTGAATTCAAAGTATATGCTCTCTGTCTTTAATAGTATATCAAATCTCAGTTATTTCTGCTGGAAACGCTATGCTGTTTCCATATTTAAGGAGTCATCCAGATATGTAGGTGGAGTTTATACACAAAAAATGGACAACATGGGATGCTTTCCTTTGTGCTTCTCTATTTCCATTGGTTGTGTTTTTCTCAAACTCTGTCCAACGTTTTCTTCAAGAAACAAAACCTATGGGTCTCATACTAGAGTTCTAGCTATTCTGTGTGGCCAATGCCTTCCCTCAGGCTAAAAGCATTAAAACCCAATCTACTCCAAGACTGTTTCTTTTAAATGCTTACTACCATCAGTTAACTGATTTTCCATACTTTCCTGGGCCTTCAAACAGGGTGTGTGTGTGTGTGTGTGTGTGTGTGTGTGTGTGCATTTTGACCATAGTTTATAGCTACTGTCCATAAAAGGGTCAATCCACCAGGATAATATGCCCATATCAGGACTGGAAGTCCCAAGAACAGAACCAGAAATTAAAGGATGCAATTTTGAGTTCCAGGGTTTTTAATACTTTGACTCCGCCTTTTCTTGATTTCTTCAGTGGCTTAAACATGACCATACTGCCCTCTTTTTTGTTGTTGTTCTGCATGAAATTAACATCTCTAAATAAAGAAACAATGCTTATAGTCTATAACTGCCAAATGGAAGCTCCCTTAATATCGTAATGACATCACTTTGAAATTGTTTAGGCTGCATTTGCAAGCAATCTCATTCCTTTTAGCCTATATTCCTGATAGAATTCCTTCAATAAGTACCAAACTTTACTTTTTGTCTTTTCTTGATAGTTACAAATTACTTTTGGCCCAGAGAAAACTAGAAATTATTGAAACTTAAAACATAATTTGTATAGAAATATATATATATCAATGTAGTGCAAAATAGAAATTTAACTATTTTCATATTTATCTCTATGTTTTAAAGAAAAGTCACTAAGACTCCTTGAATAAATAATTATTTGAATTTTGCATAAATAATAGTGAGTGTTTTCAATGCATTTTCATTTCTAACAAGTGTTGCTTTTATAGCGGAGACATGAACATGATGTCTTTTCACATACAATTTTAGAATATTAATAACTTGGAAATGCCAAGGAATAACTTTGTTATATTTAGAATGATTTAAATTCTCTCTAAAGATTAATTTAAAATAGGAATAAATGACTTCTAATTCATATGATTATAATTATTTGTTATTTCAATGATGCTTATAAAATTCATTATAAGGCAATGGATTAATGAATCATTAAATAATTTTTCTTCTTATTAACAAATATATATTGGCAATTGTTTTGATAGGTACACTTTTATAGAAAGTTTCATAGTGATCAGATTCACACACTGGAAACTGTTGGCTAAAGATTCAAACATTCTATTGTGCATGTAGGAGAAAAAGATCAGAGAGTTCAGATATTATGTCTCCAGGGGGAGTTTCAGTTCTTTTCTGTTCTTTTCATTTCTATGTAAGGGCACTTGTTTCCTGTCAAAGGTAGATTTTATCCTCTGGTGCTCAGACCACCACAGACTATAAAGTGTGAAGACAACTTAGTGATATTACATTCACAAGAATTCTTGATTTAATATGCTCATCTTGGAACTCACTGATCTTCACCACTCACATAAGGGATTATACTGTTTAACAAGGATGATGCTTAACTGTACTCAGAATGATTGAAGACTCTTCACAAATTTATTATTATGATGATGCCATAGTATCATGTTAGCAATTATCCAGTGACCTGTACTAAGTGTCAATAGAAGGAGGCATTGATGAATATATAGCATTGCAGCTCTATAAGAATCTTCTATTAGTGTCTTTCTGTTACTGTCTTCATTTGAGGAAAATGAAATGAAGTACATGAGAATTTGTTTATATTCATAATTTCACAAACCAATTTGGAAATTCTAAGCAACAAAAAAGTATTAAATATTTAAATGACATTCTTATTTCCTCTTTAAATGGTCAAGATACCTATAATTCAAATGATTAATGCACATAATTGAAGTTGTCTTAATATTTATATCTAAGTAATTCTAGCAATTAAAATAATTCTTTGAAAAGTAAATATCTTAAGACCAAAAAGAAAAAAAAATCTTCTGAAAGTTTTGAAGTAGAGATTTAGAATATTGATCAAAATATTTATTAACTGCAGATAGCAGTCAAACAAATGTAAAAATAAATACACTTCTCAATATAACAAATAATGTGGAAATTATTTATTTTTTAAAAATTTTAATGCTTATTTTTGAGAGAGACAGAGACAGAGACAGAGAGCAAGTGGAGAAGGGGCAGAGAGAATCCAAAACAAGCTCCAGGCTCTGAGCTGTCAGCACAGAGCCCAATGCAGGGCTTGAATTCATGAACCATGAGACCATGACCTGAGCCAAAGTTACTTGTTTAACCAACTGAGCCACCCAGGAGACCCATAATGTGGACTTTTAGACAAAACAAACTAACATGAAAATTGACAATCCTATACAATGTATGATATAGAAGATGACATGCATAAACATGTCAGTGACTATGGAATTACACAGCATGATAAATCTTTTGGGGGATAAATTTTATTTATTCATTATATCATCATTAAATATCTTAAGATTTTAACTTTGATTATATATACTTCCTACTTTTTTAAAGATAGCTGGTTATAAAGTTTCACTTTCTAAAGAACTAACATTAGTACTTTTTTTCTAAAAAGAGACATTCTTTGGCCCATTTTTTCATTAGAAAATTGTGAAAGCATATATGGACATATACATATGTACACACAAACACGTATCACATTATAAACACACATGTGTATATATATATACTTTAAATATGTTTATATATACATTTCATAATTGCAGTTTCTATACACAACTAATACTATTTGATAATTGTTATTTCAGATTAATTTCTGTCATTATACATATGGATTCTTTTGAGTTTAAAATAATTTTAGTTTTTAGAGTGGTTTTAGTTTCACAGCAAAACTGAGAAGAAAGTTTAGAGATTTCCTCTAGAGCCCTTGCTCCACACATGCATAACCTCCCCCATAATCAACATCCCCCACCAGAGTGGTTCATTTGTTATAGTTGATGAACCTACACTGACACACCTTAATCACTACAAGTCCATGGTTTACATGTAGGATCACTTTTGGTCTTGTACATTCTATGGGTTTGGACAAGTGTATAGTGACATGTATCCATCTTTATAGTATTATACAGGATATTTCACTGCCCTAAAACTTATTGATGCTCTACCTATTCACCCCTCTCAATATGAAATCCTTTAAAAGATGATCCTTGTTCAATCCAGATAAATTTAAGCAAAGGGAGTTTAGGGCCAGTGACTGAATTTACTTTATTTTAAGATTGGAGTAGTTCAAGTTTTAAATCATCATTTGATACTCTGTCATGATTGAGATGACATTAAATTATTCACATACATTTTCAGATTAATTAGAAAAGAATGTTTTCCTCACTTTTATGACTGATTTCTATCTAAGTAAGAAATTGTTTCTACTTTATTTTGCTAAGTATATTCTGTAAATTTTTTGAAACATAACATAAAATGACATATTTAGAACAAATGGAGTTTTTATGGATATTTTTCTATTCTTCTGATAAAGTCATAAAACAGATAATGTCAAAGTTTTAACTTAAATATACTAGCATATTCTTTAAAGTTTGAATTTAATCATCAGTATTCTCAAATTCTCTCTGAGAAGCCAAATACGAGCTAAAATGAACTTTTAGCTCATGTCATAAAGATTTAGATGATTTCTGAATGAAACAAGTTCATATTTTTTTCTCACATTTTATTCAGGTTTTAACCAGAGAGTTTGTAATAGTTTATTAAATTGTCAGAAAATTGGCATTCAATTAATGTGAAACAAAATACAATTTAAGATGGAAATTTTCTTATTTTTGTATATCTTATCACCCAAAAGACAGATACTACTGTTAAAAATTATTGTGAGGAATTATTGTGTTCCTCCCAATAATTTTTGTGGAATCAGTATGGTTTTACTTTTAAACAGAAGAAAGTCTCAACCCTTTAGATATGCCTCTATTTTGGCATGGATAAATGATAATATCAAAAAGAAGAAACATTTCTTACTGCTTCATACTTCTGGACTCTGAGACTTTTCCCACTTATTCTGCTTAATTAATTTCAGAGAAGATGTCACTTAAGTGCCCTATTGTTGCATGATTGTTGCATAATATTGAAGAAATATTCAAGCATATGAGATTTGAGTGGGAAAAGAAAAACTGCTGCAAAGAGGGACAGATAATAAGAACTAAATTGTTAACAAAAGTCCAGGACCAGCTGGCTTCACAGGTGAATTCTACCAAACATTTAAAGAAGAGTTAATACCTATTATTCTCAAACTATTCAAAAAAATTGAAAAGGAAGGAAAACTTCTAAATTCATTCTATGAGGCCAGCATTATCCTGGTACCTAACCTAGATAAAGACTCCACTAAAAAAGAGAACTGCAGATCAATAACTATGATGAACACAGATGCCAACATTCTGAACAAAATACTAGCAAAGAGAATCCAACAATGCATTTTTAAAAAGCATTCATCAAGATCATGTGAGATTTATACCTGGGTTTCAAAGGTGATTCAATATTCATAAAGTAATCACTCTGATATACCACATTAATAAAAGAAAGGATGAGCCACATGACTCTTTTAATAGATGCAGAAAAAAGCATTTAACAAAGTACAATATCTATTCATGATAAAAAATATCAACAAGGTAGATTTAGAGGGAACACACCTCAACATAATTGCATTCAAAATAATAAGATACTTATAAATAAAACTAACAAAAGAAGTGAAAGACCTGTACTCTGAAAACTGTAAAACATTGATGAAAGAAATTAAAGATAACACAAAGAAGTGAAAAGAAACAAAAACTCTTGGACTAGGAGTTTTCCATGCTCTTGGACTAGGATAATGAATATTGTTAAAATGTCTATACTATCCAAAGCAATCTAAACATTGAATGCAATTGTGATCAAAATACCAACAGCATTTTTCACAGAGCTAGAACAATCTTAAAATCTGTAGGGAATTGCAAAAGACCCTGAATAGCCAAAGCAATACAGAAATAGAAAAGCAAAGCTGAGGGCATCACAATTTTAGACTTCAAACTACCTTACAAAGCTGTAGTCATCAAGACAGCATGGTACTGGCACAAAGACACATAGACAATAAAACAGGGTAGAAGATCCAGAAATGGACTCACAACTATATGGTCAACTAACCTTTGACAAAGCAAGAAAGAATAGTCAATGGAAAAAAGACATTCTCTTCAAGAAATGGTGTTGCAAAAACACTGGACAGCAACATGTAAAAAAATGAAACTGGAACTCTTTCTTATATCACACACAAAAATAAGTCCAAATGGATTAAAGACCTAGATGTGAGTCCTGAAACCATAAAAATCCTACAAGAGAGCACTGGCAATAACTTCTTTGAAATTGGATGTAGCAACTATTTTCTAGTAGATATGTCTCCAGAAGCAAGAGAAACAAAAGCAAAAATAAACTAATGGGACCACGTCAAAAGTAAAAAATTTCTCCACAAAGGAAACAAACAAAAAACTAAAAGTCAACCTACAGAATGAGAGAAGACATTTGTGAATTACATATCTGATAGGTCAAAAATACATAAAAGCAAAAATATATAAAAACTTATACAATTCAACACTCCCCAAAATGAACAATCCAATTAAAAAATGGGCATAAGACATAAATAGACATTTCTCCAAAGAAGCCTTACAGATAGCCAACAGACACATGAAAAAAATGCTCATCATCACTTATAATCCAGGAAATGCAGATCAAACAACAATGAGATACTACCTCACATTTACCAGAATAGTTAAAATCAACACAAGAAACAACAGGTGTTGGACACAATGTGGAGCAAAAGAAACACTCTTGAACTATTGGTGGGCATGGAAACTGGTACAGCCACTCTGGAAAACAATATGGAGGTTCCTCAAAAAGGTAAAAAAGTAGAACTACCTTATGATCCAGCAATCACACTACTTGATATTTACTCAAAGAATATAAGTAAACTAATCCAAAAGGATACATGCACCCTGATGTTTATAGCAGCATTATTTATAATAGCTAAGATAACAGAAGCAGCCCAGTGTTCATCTATTGATGTATGTATAAAGAAAAGGTGGTGTATATATATATATATATATATACACACACATACACACATATACACATATATATATACATACACATATGCATATGTCCATCTATTGATGTATGTATAAAGAAAAGGTGGTGTACATATATATATACATATATGTATATATATGTGTGTGTATGTATATATATACATATGCAATGACATATTATTCAGCCATAAAAGTGAATGAAATTTGTAATTTGCAATGACATGCAATGACATGGATGGAGCTAGAGTATAATACTAAGCAACACCAGTCAGAGAAAGACAAATATCACATGGTTTCACTCATATGTGGAATTTAAGAAACCAAACAAGCATGGGGAAAAAAGGGAGAGAGAGATAAATCAAGAAACAGACTTTTAACTATAAAGAATAAACTGATGGTTACCAGAGGGGAGGTGGGGAGGACAAGGGTTAAGTAGGTGCTGGGGATTATTAATTGGAGCACCCAGTATTGTATGGAAGTACTGAATCATTATATTGTTCACCTGAAGCTAATGTCACACTATATGGTTAAATAACTGGAATTAAAATGAAAACATAAATAAACAAAGAACTAAATTGTTAAATACCTTTGGGAGCCAAACTTCATCATCTGCCTGATGGCACAGCTCAGGGGGTCAACAAGAGAAGATCACACAGCGGTTCTCTGGAAACAAAACTACTGATATCTCTTCTATCCAATCAGCCTATTTTTCTTGCTGGGCCTTTCCCTATAATTTAACAGTCAGCTGATCAGGAAGCCCCAGGGGATGTACCTGGGAAGGAATTTAAAACTAAGAATCTCCCAAGATTTCTAAGAAGGACCACTAGGGAAGTTATGAGGCCAGAATTGCCACATTCATCACCTCCTCCAGAATGGTCATTGCCTAGAGGGAGAATGGCTCCTTCCAGACCTTCAACACTCCTTTCAGGAAAATGGGTTCGGATCCCATGGTCAGGACCCTGGTACTCAGAGACACCTTGTCTCTATGGGAGACAATAAAAACAGGCTTGCCATGGTGTCTTCACCTTTGGACCCCAGACCAAAGAGATCATTATTGTCAATATTCTTGTCGGTGTCGCACACTAAAGAAAACATGCCCCTGTAGAAGGTCACAGGAAGGGTAAATACTACGAAAGCAGTCACGCTTCAATTTTTTCCAAAGAGTAGGCTCTAACTGTCTCAGCTATAACAATGGAACTGTAAAAACAGAAACAGAATTAGCCCTCTAGCTTGTCATGCACCGAAATAGTAAGATGAAAGATTAACTCAAAGTAAAAGAGCAGAAAAGCAAAGAAGTAACCAGAATGTTCCTTTATCAAAGAAGTTCCAGGAACTATCTGAGAGTAAAAACAAAAGCTTGATGCAAGCATATAGGAAATAGAAAGTATATATAAGCCTGCTGAAGAGTCAATGAACTGTCCAGGTTGGTTCACCTGAGCTGTCTGTGTCCATTTCTTTATGCCAACACCAGCCCGCCTTCAAGGTACCCCTGGACAGGACAGAGCATGTCTCCCGCAAATTACCACTATTTTGCCTTATAATTTGAATTATGAAAAATTTTGCATATTTTGTAGATACATGTATTAGATACATATGTAGGTACACATGTATGCATTTTATGTGTTATTTATATATTTACACATATACATATATAACAAATATTACCAGTGTGTATATGGATTTTTTTCATTTGGATAGCTATGGATGGCCAAGTAATTTTGCTTGTTATATTTCAATATTGCAAATTTGTTTTGAATATTGTGGATTTTCTTACTTATTGACTTATAGACAATTTAAGAAAAATTCTCCTGCCCTTTATATTTGGAAGTCAATATAAAATATGTAATATTTGGTTTGTGATAATTCATACTAAGCAAGGAAAAAGACATTTATGGGAAATATTACTCAGTATATGTGGCAGGTCTCCATACAGGCAATTTTTTTGCATTGTGAAGAACAGCACTCTAATATGAAAATGAAATATTGATAGATATTAATGATGAGTGATTAATCTAATTGATGATAACACTTAATGAATAAGTGAACAGAAAGCCTATTTGAGTGTATCAAATAGCCATGGATTCATAAGAACTATCTTCTTAAAACGTAGAAGACTTTAGTGGTTAGATATACCTTGTAACAAGAGCTTTTAGGGGCGCCTGGGTGGCTTAGTCGGTTAAGAGTCCGACTTTCGCTTAGGTCATGATCTCGCGGTTCGTGGGTTCGGGCCCCGCGTCGGGCTCTGTGCTGACTGCCAGCTCAGAGCCTGGAGCCTGTTTCGGAGTCTGTGACTCCCTCTCTCTCTGACCCTCCCCTGCTCACGCTCTCTCTCTCTAGAAATAAATAAAACATTAAAAAAAAAAAACAAACAAGAGCTTTTAACTATTATTATTGTAGGTTCTGGTGGTCCTTATGGTTAATTATTGAACAGAAAAAAAATGACATTGGGGCGCCTGGGTGGTTCAGTTGGTTGGGCATCTGACTTCAGCTCAGGTCATGATCTCATGGTTCATGGGTTCAAGCCCCGCATCGGGCTCTGTGCTGACAGCTAGCTCAGAGCCTGGAGTTTGTTTCAGATTCTGTAGCTTCTTCTCTCTCTGACCCTCTCCCGCTCACACTGTCTCTCTTTTTCTCTCAGAAATAAATAAAAACATTTTTTAAAAACTTTAAAGAAATAAAAAATGACATTGTGAAAAAAAACAGATTTAAGAAGCCTATATACAAATAGAAGCATTTAAAGGTAGTATTTGTATAAAATTAGATAAAATTTAAATTCCACACCCATTATCTCATCATAATTACAAAGATTTGTTTTTCTATTTATATGTTAGTTTAATTATTGCAAAAACAAAGTATGAATTGAAGCCAATATCATAAAGCTCATGTGGAACAGAGCTGAAACTTGACTTCAGCTATTCTTATAAATGATATAGTGCTCTTTCTGCTCTATGAAATTTCATGATTCTTCTTTTTAAATTAATGGTTCAAGAATGTCTAGGGACTCTGACTGAAAGAAATGGTTGACGTAGAAAACAGTTCTCACTGCTCGATTTGTCAATCAATGAAATATTCTTTGATGCAGGAGGGTATGCAAATTTATGTCTGGTGGTCAACATCTCACCTATGTCTTTTTGTGTGTGTGTTGTATTAACTTGAACTGGAAACACAAAGCAACTTCAATTTTCTACTGCTTTATGCACCTAAGAAATGTCCATTATTTCATTCTAGTATTTGAAAATGTAGTAGAGACTTTCAATGACATCCAAATAAATACTGAAGAATTGTATGAAAAATTTAGTTACTGCTAATGGGTTTAAACAGATATTCAAATTTAACAGAGAATATAGAGGGAATCTGTTTTGCATTTGGAAAATTATAAAGGTAAATTTCTAAACTATAACCAAAGAATCCTAAGTACAAGATAAGTATCATAAATATACATAAAAGGGGGTGTCTGGGTGGTTCAGTCACTCTTTTAGCCTTATTTAATGCAATACAATTTCAAAGTAAAAAATAATTGAACAGGGGCGCCTGGGTGGCTTAGTCAGTTAAGCGTCCGACTTTCGCTTAGGTCATGATCTTGTGGTTCGTGGGTTCGAGCCCCGCGTCGGGCTCTATGCTGACTGCCAGCTCAGAGCCTGGAGCCTATTTCAGAGTCTGTGTCTCCCTCTCTCTCTGACCCTCCCCTGCTCACGTTGTTTCTCTCTCTCTCCTAGAAATAAATAGAAAATATTAAAAAAAATAATTGTATATCAATAATTTTGCACCAAAATAAAATAATTAATCAACATTTTCTCCTTGATTTTCTCTGTATGTCTCTCTTTCTGTCTTTTTTTCTCTCTCCAATGCATATATACATGTACACAACATAAAAATAGCATAACTCTACCTTCATAAACTACAACTCTTGTTTAATTTTTTTTAATGTTTGTTTATTTTTGAGAGAGACAGAGACAGAGCATGAGCAGGGAAGGAGCAGAGAGAGAAGGAGACACAGAATCTGAAACAGGCTCCAGGCTCTGAGCTGTTAGCACAGAGCACCACATGGGGTTCAAACTCATGGACCTTCAAACTCACAGACCCTGAGATCATGACCTGAGTGGAAGTCAGACACCAAACTGACTGAGCTGCCCAGGCGCCCCCTACAACTCTTGTTTACAATTAACATTTCAGGGTCACTTGGGTGTCTCAGTTGGTTAAGCATACAACTTTTGATTTTGGCTCAGTTCATGATCTCAGATGGAGATCATGAGATGGAGCCCATGTGGGGTTTTGCATTGAGTGTGGAACCTGCTTAAGATTCTTTCTCTCTCTCTCTCTCTGCATCTCTCCTCCACTGTCATTCTCTTTGTCTCACTCTAAAAAATAAATTAAATTAAATTAACATTTCAGTAAAATTTTAATACTAAAAACTGAACATAATAAAAGAATACAATATAAGATTAGTTGAATAAATGTTACTGTTGACTAAACAAACATTACAATAACTATATAAATGTATTTATAAACATGCTCATATCCATGATATCATTTTAATAGAGAAATTCTACTACATGAAATACAAATCCAACATGAAATACAAAGAACACCAGTTTTGTACAAACATGTGTACCCATATAGATATTTACGGCAATTTTCACCTATAATGGAGAATATTTTTTAATTTAGAGAGAGAAAGAGCACAAGCCAGGAAGAAGGGCAAAGGGAGAGAGAGAATCATAAGCAGGCTTCATGCTGAGCAGAAGTCTAACATGGGGCTTGATCTCATGACTTGAGCAGAAATCGAGAGTTGGACATTTAACCAACTGAGCCACCAAGGTGCCACCGTAACTGAGAATTTTTAAGACTATGGTGAGGTAACAAGTAAAGTTTTTATTACTGGCTATAATAATTTTCCCAGTAGCAATGTAATTATTTCTAGTCAAATGTATACAATATTATCTATTATAATATATAGAATAATTAAATTCTTAAGAGAAATATATGACTAAAACTATGAAGTTTCCTAATTAGAAAATGAAAACACATTACTTGAACAAAAATCTGGTACCAGGATGTGCTATTTTATAACTTATTTGTTAAAAATTAAAGGAAGTGTCATTTTTTATCACACTCTCATATAAGGTAACAGTACTAAGATTCATCCTCAGAGATGACTTGATTTATCTATGCCCAATTATTTCTTAGAGCATACTTTTAAGTTTTACTATATTTAAATGTTTATATACCTATTTTTAGTAGTGTAAGGCCTACAAAAACATTTTGATGTATATTTGTTTACCTCATAAATACTCATTTTTGTTCTCTGTCTGTTAGATATTATAACTTAACGGAGAAAATTATAAAATCCCAAGAATGGAGATACAACTAAATTAAAGTAGTAATATTAATCTGATAGTTTTATAAAAGCTATTTGTCATGATTAACCATATGTTCAAACTAGCATTTGCCAACTGATTTTGCTCACTATTTTATTGAAACCTCTGTTTGTTAACAGAAATCTTGAAATGTTCACATGCACAGAGGCATGTAGAGATAATATCTCATAAAATGCTGGAAGCCCAAACTGTTCAAAAGTTGAGCTATATAGAGGAAAATATTTACATCAAGTTTCAAATGTAATTCCTTTCTATGATTCAAGACAATTTTTATTAGAGAATCAAATAGGTCTGTGATATATAAATGTGTGAAGGGTGTTAACTACTTCTACTATCAGCTTTTTTTCATTAATTATTTTAATTTTAGTTTTGGCAGAAAACACAGAATATAAAAATGTACTTTCTTATCCATTATTAAGTGTACTGTTCAGTAGTGTCAAGCATATTCACATTATTATACATCAGATCTCCAGAACTTTTTCAAAAGTTTCTTAAGCCTGAAACTCTGTACCCATTAAACAATTCCCCATGTCTACCTTCCCCTAGGTCTTTATAATAATCATTTTGTAAGACTTTATTATCTCGCTCATGCCAGTGCTGTTTGATTTTTCTCTTGCCAACCTCAAAACCTGATATCCAAGAATACACAGTCTTTCCATTCTGGATTCAGGCTCTCATTTTCGGACCTGCATCCACATTCTTTCCATCGGTTGGGACACTCTTTCCCACCTCTTGTATAAGTAACTTCTTTTTTCTTGCAGATTTATTGAGAAATAATTGGCATGCTTTACTGTATAAGGTAACATGATGGTGTGACTTACACCCAACATGATGGTTTGATTTACATATCTTGTAAAATAATTACCACAGTTAGTTTGGCTGACAATTATTTCTTCATATAGATAAAATAGAAAAGAAAGAAAAAAGAAAAAAACTGTTTCTTGTGGTAACAACTCTCAGCTTTAGTTTCATACTAACTTACTTATATGTCATATTACATTATTAACTATAGTCGTCTATAATTTTACATTATATCCCTAGTGTTATTTATATTATAACTGGAAGTTTACGACTTGACCACCTTTCTCCAATTCCCTCTCCTCTTACCCTTAGTCTCTGGTAACCACAAGTATTTAGAACAGCATTATCAACAGTAGCCAAATTATGGAAAGAGTCCAAATGTCTACTGGCTGATAAATGAATAAAGAAGTTGTGGTATGTAAGTAAATACACACATACACACAGTGGAATATTACTCAGCCAAAAACAAGAATGAAAACTTATCTTATTCAATGAGGTAGATAGAGCTAGAGTGTATTATGCAAAGCTAAATTAATCTGATTTCCTTTTCTATGAGTTACGTGGGTTTTTTTGTTTTGATTTTCTTTTTGTTTTTATAGATTCCACATGTAATTGAAACCATATAGTATTTGTCTTTTTCTGTCCAACTTATTTCACTGAGCATAACACCTTCAAGCTTCATCCATGTTCTCACGACTTATTTTTTTTTTCAGTTGAATTGTATTCCACTGTATATGTACCACAACTTCTTCATCCATACAACCATCAGTGGACACGTGAGTTTCTAATTCTTGGCTGTTTTAAATAATGCTGCTGTGAACATGGGGGTGCAGACATTTTCAAATTCGTGATTTTCTTTCCTTTGGATATCTTCCCAGAGGTAGAATTACCTGACTTATGATAGATCTAATTTTAGTTCTTTGAAAATTCTCTATATTATTTTCTATAGTGGCTGTACCAATTTACAATCCCATGAACAGTGCACAGGGTTCTCTTTCTCCACATCCATGCCAAGATTTGCTATATCTTGTCTTTTTGATGATCGCCATTCTAACTTCATGAGGTGATATTTGTGGTTTTAATTTGCATTTCCAAAATGACTAGTGTCCTTGAGCAGCTCTTCAAGTATGTGCTGGCCTTTTATATACCTTCCTTGGAAAAATACCTATTCAGGACCTTTGCCCTTTGTTTAATTGGGTTATTTGATTTTTTTGCTATTGAGTGGTACAATTTCCTTACATATTTTGGATATAGATCTATGGTTTGCAGATATGTTTTCCTATTCCATGAGTTTTCTTTTTACTTCATTGATTATTTATTTGGCTACGCAAAAGCTTTTTAGTTTGATGGGATCTTGTTTACTTTTTCTTTTATTGCTTTTGCGTTAGGTGTCATATCTAAGAACGATCTGAAAATCATTACCAAGACCCCAGTTAAGGAGTTTTATTTCTGTTTCTTCTAGGAGTTTCGGGTCTTACACTTAAGTTGTTAATCCATTTTTAGTTAAGTTTTGTGAATGGTGTAAAATATAGTTTCAGTTATTTTTCCTTTATATGTGAATATCCAAATATCCCAGGAAAATTTGTTGAGAATAATGTGCGTTTCTTTAAAGTTTATTTATTTTTATTTTGAGAGAAAGCAAGTGGGGGAGGGAGCAGAGAGAGAGGGAAATAGAGAGAATCCCAAGCTGGCCAATACTGACAGCATGGAGTCTGACGCAGGCTCAATCCGATAAATTTCCAGATCATGACCTGAGCTGAAATCAAGTGTTGGACACTCAACTAACTGAGCCACCCAAGTGCCCTGAAAAGAATGTTTTTTAAAATTTGCTTATGGTTTTATTGTCAAATATTAGTTGATTGTATGATTGAGTTTTTTTCTGGGCTCTAAATTCTGTTTCATTGTTCTATTTTTCTGGTTTTATGCCAAATCCATATTATTTTGATGAATACAGCTTTATAGCATAGGTTGAAATCAGAAAATATGATGTCTCCTGCTTTATTCTTCTTTTTAAAGACTTCTTTGGCTACTGGGCATCTTTTCTGGTTCTAATAAATTTTAAGAGTATTTCTCCTACTTCTGCAAAATATGACACTGGAATCTTGATAGCTATGGCATTGAATCTGTAGATAGCTTTTGCTAATATTGACATTTTAATGGCATTAATTCATTCAATCATGAATGCAGGATAGTTTTCTATTTATTTGTGTCTTTGATTTTTTCATTAATGTCTTGTAATTTTTTAGTGTAGAGATCTTTTATCTCTCTAGTTAAATTTATTCTTAAATATGTTATTATTTTGGATGCTGTTGTAAATAGAATTGATTTCTTTATTTCTTTTTCAGAAAATTTGTTGTTAATGTATAGATATGCTACTAATTTCGTATTCTGCAACTTATTAAATTCCTTGATTAAATCTAACAGTGTTTTGGTTAAATCTTTAGGATGTTCTATATATAAAATCAGGTCATGTGCAAATAAAGACAATTTTACTTCTTCCTTTCCAATTCTGATAACTTCTTCTTCTTGACTGATTGCTCTACCAAAGCTTGTAGTACTATCTTAAATGGGAGCAGTAGATTTGGCATTCTTGTCTTCTTGATCTTAGATAAAAAGGTTTCAACTTTACACCATTGAGTATATTGTTGGCTATTGCTTCATCATATTGGGCATTTGTGATACTGAAATATGTTCCTTCTGTATCTAATTCGTTAAGAATTTTTGGCATAAGTGGAATTTGAATTTTGTCAAATGATTTTTTGCCTCTACTGAGATAATTGCGTGATTCTTGTCTTTCATTCTACTAATGTGATGTATTGCATCGATTTTCTGTGATTCAGCTCCTTGCCTGGGTGTGGTCAAACCAGGCTCTAGGGTCAGCAAAACTCTCCATTTGACAGTCTGAATCAGCCAGATCTGCACACCACAGAGTTCCCTGGTCTGAAAGTACACCCTTTTTGGTTGTACAGATAAACAAAACATCTGGTTGGGATTGCTACTTGGGCTCTTGCAGGTATGAACTTGGTTTCACAAGATCTGAGTGTTGGTTGTTTCAAGTCCCTTACCCGTTCTCCATTACAGTCAGACTCCTAGTGTTTGAGCCCTCCAGATTGCCTTGCAATCCCTGTGATGTGAGGTGAGAGTAAGGGCTCCTGCAAAGCAGCCCGCAATGTGGTGCAGGGGGCTGGCTGTCCTCCTGGACTTTCTTTTCTCACTGACGAAATTAGAGGTTCAGGGGAGACCTCTCCACGTGGTGCCATGCTGTTCTGGGATAAGGGCAATGCAGTCAGTGTGTCCTGCTTCTCCTAGCTTTCTAATGCAATCTGTCTTTGTCTCTATGGTATAGTCAGTTGTTTTGCTCTGGAGTAGTTGTTAGTTGTTCTTCTTGTGATGGGGAACAAAGTGAGGAATGACCTATGCCATCATCTTGGTGATGTCATCCAGTTTTTCTTTCTAAACCACGTTATTGAGGTATAATGGACATAGAAAAGCTGTACATGTTTGATGCATACAATTTGATGAGTTGAACATCCGCCAATGAAAACATCACCATCATCTATGCCACAAACATGCATTTCTTAAGTTTTTATTTTTAGGTGTAAAAAATGTGAAAAATTAAATAGCTTTCAAAGAAAATAATACCTACAAGATTATCTTTCTCTTCAGTAATTATTAGTAACACTATATTAGTTTATAGACATATACTCTTACTGTTGAATTATTTAAAACCTTATTGATTAAAAGGGTTTTTAAATTCAACATTCTAGGTTACTTGTACTAAAGCTTACTTTAAATTTACAGAGATTGTTTATTCACCCAATATCCCTTACATTCACTTTTTAGCAAGAAATACCAAAAATGTATTATGGTAAATATCTGTTAAAATTGTATTCTGCTTCTTGTGGGAGACCTTGATTTTTCTGAAGAATGTTGTTATACATAAATGTCCACTAATTTTTTACTTGCAGTATTTCATTACATACAATGTGCTGATTTATTTTATATAGAACTAAGTTCTTTACACAATTTAGAATAAATACTATTTGCATATTTGTAGGTCAAAGCAATTCAATTTGCAAAAGCAAATTAATATGATGTTAATTGTTAGATTTTTTTCAGATTTTAATATTATCATTCTATAATATAAATACTAACGTGTTGGAAAAAGTCGATAAATTATGTAATTTGGGAAATTTTCTATTTAATTCTCAGAAAAACATTTGATGCATTTTTCAAATGTGTTAGAATATTTTAAGTTAGGATAAGTCAACAATAATATGAGGTAGCCCCACTCTGCTGTAGACCTCTACAATCATGCCATTCTCTCTTTCTCTTGGGATTTTTATAATTGTTACCTGGAGGAGTGAGGGTCCAATACCTTAGGCAAAAGTCATCTACAAAGATCTTACCCAAAGAAACTGCATTCTCTGGGGAACAGCTGTCCCCATTACAGCACTGTTGTAGTATTCCCTCTAGGCGTAATTAATTGAGTGAACTCTTAAAATCTCATATTCTGATAACTGAAATTTTTAGACTTGATAAAAAGTGAGAGCGACAATTTTTTACAACCAAGAACATGTAATGAATAAAACGATACTTTTTCCTCAACATATTCACTTATTTTTTCTCATTTTTCTAACCCATTTACATTAATATGAACAATCCATATGTTTAATATTAAGTACACATTAGAATTTAGTATATATCTTAGATAGTGTTTACCAAGATGTAAACTATAGTTCTATTTCAAATAGATAATAGTGATGCATTTGTCTTGCAGACCATTTTAAAACAGGCCCAAGGAATGATTCTGAGGTAATTTGTTCTGCTTATCAATGCTACCAGAAGATATTGGTGTCTGTAATTTCTAAATGGCTTGTTTTGTTTAACAACAGATTCAACCATTTGTAAATAATGTCCCTCAAAAAATGTACTCTTTTTGTGTATCATGGAATAAAATATTTTTATAGTAGCATAAAAATGGACAATGTTTTATAAAGTGGTGCTCAGAGAAGCCCAGATTTTCAAATATATTTGTAGAACAAAGAGATAGATATTTACAATGTCTTTTAAATTTTTTTAAAAAAATTTTTGAGAGAGAGAGGGGCAGAGCCTGAGTAGGGAAGAGATATAGGGAGATACAGAATCTGAACCAGGCTCTAGGCTTTGAGTTGTCAGCACAGAGCCCGACACAAGGCTCTAACTCACAGACTGTGAGATCATAACCCGAGTCAAAGTCAGACACTCCACTGACTGAGCCACTCAGGCACGCTACAGTGTCTTAATAGAGATACAATAATTAATATTTAATATTTCTGGTGTTCTTATTGTGTTGTAATGGCAAATATTAATACAATGACAACATTAATCAGCTTTCAGGAATATAAAGAAAATCCCTTTATCTCTCATTTATAATAAAATGTTTATTTATCTGTTGTGAAATATAGTCATCATAAGGTCAAGACAAAATATCTTGGTTCCTAAGGTATGCTTTGGGCTCAAGAATACGAAAGAAACCAGTGAACAGAAAAATGAAAATAATACATGGTTAATATGTTTTTAATCAGTTAAAAACAGGGATTACAGTTTTTCTTTCTGTCTGTTATTGCTGAGGCTAAGTGATATAGCCTCAATACAATAATTATAATTAAACTTACACAGTATGGATAAACATAGAATTAGTTCTTATTGAGTTGGCTTCCCCATTTGAATTTTATATTGTTTTCCGTTCTTTTTCAAATTTTTTTCATTTTCATTCATCATCTGGTATCTATTTTTTACTTGAATTTTTAGATGTGCTTAAAAATCAATCTTTAGACCTGAAGTGTGGGTCCATTTATTCACCTCACTCTTTACCACATATCAACCTTCTCTACTCTTTCTCTTATCTGTCTCTATATAATGAAACATTTTCTGTCTTCAGTTACCGTTGTGTATTTTAGAACACAGGCTAAGATACTATACATAGAGCCCCTGGCTTAAATGAGACACTATTTTATTCCACTCTTAGAAGTCATGAAGTGGGTGGTTCAGACTCCTAGAAAAGCTCAGCTCCACATGATCATTCATGCTGGAGCTGAAGAAATTCTTCCTTTGCATGATTGAATAAGAATTATCATAGTGTTGACTATTCACTCTATAGGGAGAAAAAGAGAATGAAAGTCTCTTTCAAGCAATTTCCTTTCAAACAAGAGACAAAGAGCAATAAAGAATTCTCCCCTCACTTCCTAGTTATTAGATTTTAGACAAATGGTCATAAAAAGCTATGAACAAGAGAGAGAAGGGTGACCATATGACAGCGAATTTACTATTATTATATTTAAAGGGAATAATACATTTTAGGTGGACATTAGCAATGTGCTGTATAAAATTTAAAAATTTTGAATATTATAGTATTGATTATTTTTCTTATACAAACATTGGATAAACAATTTGAATTCCTTTTGTCTACAGGTTCAGTTGGACATTTTCAATCTTTTCTAATTCCCTTAATGATGTCAAGGATATTGTAATAATTTTCTAACCTTCTTGACTACTTAGGACTAGATAATTTTGGAATGTATTGACTACTTTTAAGAAGTATGACAAAATGTGCAACAAACTTTTCCCTACTTAAATTGATTAAATTATTGGTGCCAGTCTAATCCTTCCACAACCTGACACCACCAAATTTCACAGTTTTATCTTGTATTGATACCTATCCATGCTTTAAATCCATATTGTGTATATTTACTTTATGGTTTTGCTTCTACTGTTCTCTTTGCTTGGAGTATTTACTTTTACAAGTACTAGAAAATTTCCAAACCCATAAAGCCCAAAACAAGTGTTATTTTTTATTGTTACCTTTTCTTTTGCTATAAGAATTGATCTCTGTATTGTAAAACTCTATAATAGTTCCATTTTGCTATTTATTTTTCTTATTTACCCCATCCTATCATAAAATTGAGAATATAATATAGCCCAGTAGCTTCTGGATAGGATGGAGTAATTTGCTGCGGACCAATATTCCTCTCATGAACAATAGAAAATCTAGACAAATAAAGACAGAACTAAAGAGGATGAGAAGAATTAAGTTTTTGGTGGGGTAAAATCACATAGTGGTGAGCTGATAATCTACAGACTATTTTTTTTGAGGATTTTTTTGTTAATCTTGGTCATTATTAAGAAGCTCAAAATAAGAACTTGCTTGGGCAAAGTGGAACCATTGTAGGAGATCATAACATTCAGGGCTTTGTTCATCTCATGGGCTATAGAGAGAAGTAAAAGGAACTTTTGAATCTTCCAATATGTAATGTCACATGCCCCCCTTCTTTAAGACATTTGCTAAATTCTGAAGTCACATGGATGAGAGATATATGATTTTAATCAAAATTTTAAAAAGTAAACTGGAATTCTTCTGAAGTCTAACTCTATTGAGGAGACAAAGAGTTGAGTTCAGGACTAGACAAAGATGTAAGACCTTTCAGAAGAAGTAAAGCTCCCAACAAGAATCTTGAAAGGTGTAGGCACTAGGAAGAAGCCAAACTGGAAACACACTGAGATTTGTCAAAACTGCAATTTCCAACTCTACTTAGAGAGATCCTGGAACTGAAATGATCCCAATTTGTTCCCTTGTAGATGAAAGAGTGAACTGTCCTTGAATTAAATATAATCTTTAGTCTCTGAAATAGATGATATTCTGGTGTCATGTCAACTTCAACAAGATGTCCACATCCTTAGCTGCTAACAAAATTACTTGCTAATAATTAACAGAAATCCCAAAGAACTTTCCAAAGTATTTACCCTGGTTAATGACATATTCCTTTACTGGGAAGTTATCTTCCTTTAACCAGAAACACAGCCAATGATTGTTTTTTACAATGGTACCAAAGACAGGTCTATTTCCTCAAGTGGGCCCAATGATATTATGCAATATATACTTCTTTTTTTTTTTTAAATAAAAAATAATTAATTAATTTATTTTTTTTGAGAGAGAAAATGCGAGCACAAGCAGGGGAGGGGCAGAAAGAGAGGTTATTAGTTAGAATTCCAAGTAGACTCTGTGCTGTCAGCACATAGCTTGATGCAGAGCTCAATCACATGAACCATGTAATCATGACCTGAACCAAAATCAAGAATTGGATACCACTGACTGAGCCACCCAGGTGCCCCAGCAATATATCTCCATAGATTAAAACAAGATTGGACATCCCTGGAAGCTATATATATTTGCTAAGCTATCTCTTTCCCTATCCTGCCTTTCTGCTTTCGTTATAGTATTTTCTTGACATGCACTCTATTTGAAGCTTTATTTCTAAAGAACCCATCTTAAGAGAGACTTTAGAATTATTTTTACAGTGTTCTGGATTTTATCAAAAACCACCAAAAAGGCACAGCTAAAAATCACAAAAGAAAAGAGGACAATAATCACGATCCAGGTTTTGAAATTAGTAGACAGGAACTTTATTTTTTTTAATTTTATTTATTTATTTTTGCAAATAGTTTATTGTCAAGTTGGTTTCCATATAACACCCAGTGCTCATCCCCACAAGTGTCCTCCTCCATGCCCATCTTCCCCCTCCCCCCCACACCTATCAGTCCTCAGTTTGTTCTCAGCATTCAAGAGTCTCTCATGGTTTGCCTCTCTCCCTCTCCCCCACTATTTCCCCCCTTCTTCTACCCCATGGTCCTCTGTTAAGTTCCTCCTAATCCTCTTATACGCGCAAATATACGGTATTTGTCCTTCTCTGCCTGATTTATTTCGCTCAGCATAACACCCTCAAGGTCCATCCATGTTGCTACACATGGCCAGATTTCATTGTTTCTCATTGCCATGTAGTATTCCATGGTATAGATAAACCACATCTTCTTGATCCATTCATCTGTTGATGGACACTTAGGCTCTTTCCATGTTTTAGCTATTGTGGAGAGTGCTGCTATGAACATTGGGGTACATGTGCTCCTATGCCTCAGCATTTCTGTATCCCTTGGGTAAATTCCTAGCAGTGCTATTGCTGGGTCATAAGGGAGTTCTATTGTTAGTTTCCTGAGGAACCTCCACACTGTTTTCCAGAGGGGCTGTACCAGTTTACATTCCCACCAACAGTGTAGGAGGGTGCCCGTTTCTCCACATCCTCGCCAGCATCTAGAGTTCTCTGATTTGCTCATTTTAGCCACTCTGACTGGCGTGAGGTGGTATCTCAGTGTGGTTTTGATTTGTATTTCCCTGATGAGGAGGGATGCTGAGCATCGTTTCATGTGTCTGTTGGCCATCTGGATGTCCTCTTTGGAGAAGTGTCTGTTCATGTCTTCTGCCCATTTCTTCACTGGGTTGTTTGTTTTTCGGGCGTGTAGTTTGGTGAGTTCCTTATAGATTCTGGATATTAACCCTTTATCTGATATGTCATTTGCAACTATCTTTTCCCATTCCGTTGGTTGCCTATTAATTTTCTGGGTTGTTTCCTTGGCTGTGCAGAAGCTTTTAATCTTGATGAGGTCCCAACAGTTTATTTTTGCTCTTGATTCCCTTGCTTTTGGGGATGTGTCAAGTAAGAAGTTGCTGCGGTGGAGGTCAAGGAGGTTGTTTCCTGCTTTCTCCTCTAGGGTGTTGATAGTTTCCTGTCTCACGTTCAGGTCCTTTATCCATTTTGAGTTTATTTTTGTGCATGGTGTGAGAAAATGATCTAGTTTCATTCTTCTGCATGTTGCTGTCCAGTTCTCCCAACACCATCTGTTAAAAAGGCTGTCTTTTTTCCATTGGATATTCTTTCCTGCTTTGTCAAAGATCAGTTGGCTGTATACTTTTGGGTCCACTTCTGAGTTCTCAATTCTGTTCCATTGGTCTATGTGTCTGTTTTTGTGCCAATACCATACTGTCTTGATGATGACAGCTTTGTAGTAGAGTCTAAAGTCTGAGATGGTGATACCTCGTGTTTTGGTTTTATTCTTCAGTATTTCCTTGGCTATTCAGGTCTTTTGTGGTTCCATACAAATTTTAAGATAGTTTGTTCTAGTTTTGAGAAGAATGCTGGTGCAATATTGATTAGGATTGCACTGAATGTGTAGTTTGCTTTGTGTAGTAATGACATTTTAACTATATTTATCCTTCCAATCCATGAGCATGGAATGTTTTTCCATTTCTTTGTGTCTTCTTCAATTTCCTTCATATGTTTTCTATAGTTTTCCTCATACAGATCTCTTATATCCTTGGTTAGGTTTATTCCGAGGTATTTTATGTTTTTTTGTGCAATTGTGAATGGGATCAGTTTCTTGATTTCTCTTTCTGTTGCTTCATTGTTGGTATAAAAATGCAACCGATTTCTGTACATTGATTTTGTACCCTGCAACTTTGCTGAATTCTTGGATCAGTTCTAGTAGGCTTCTGGTAGAGTCAGTCAGGTTTTCTATGTAGAGTATCATGTCGTCTGTGAAAAGTGAAAGTTTGACTTCTTTGCCAATTCTGATGCCTTTGATTTCCTTTTGTTGTCAGATGGCTGATGCTAGGACTTCCAGCACTATGTTAAACAACAGGGATGTGAGTGGACATCCCTGTCGTGTTCCTTATCTCAGGGGAAAAACTCTCAGTTTTTCCCCGTTGAGGATGATGTTAGCTGAAGGCTTCTCATAGATGGCTTTTATGATGTTTAAGTAAGTTCCTTCTATCCCGACTGTCTCGAGGGTCTTTATTAAGAAGGATGCTATAATTTGTCAAATGCTTTTTCTGCATCTATCAACAGGATCATATGGTTCTTATCTTTTCTTTTGTTGATGTGATGTTCACATTGATTGATTTGCGAATATCGAACCAGCCCTGTAACCCAGGAATGAATCCCACTTGATCTTGGTGGATAATTCTTGTTATGTACTGTTGGATTCGATTTGCAAGGATCTTGTTGAGGATTTTTGCATCTGTATTCATCAAGGTTATTGGCCTGCAGTTCTCTTTTTTTGCTGGGTCTCTGTCTAGCTTAGGGATCAGAGTGATGCTGGCTTCATAAAATAAGTCTGGAAGTTTTCCTTCTATTTCTGTTATTTGGAATACCTTGAGAGGAATGGGTATTAATTAAGTTTTAAATGTCTGGTAGAATTTCCCTGGGAAGCCATCAGGTCCAGGGCTCTTATTTGTTGGGAGATTTTTGATAACTGAATCGATTTCTTCACTAGTTATGGGTCTGTTCAGATTTTCTATCTCTTCCCGTGTGAATACTGTTAGTGAGTGTGTGTTTAGGAATTTGTCCATTTCTTCTAAGTTGTCCAATTTGTTGGCATATAATTTTTCATAGTATTCCTTGATAGTTACTTGTATTTCTGAGGGGTTGGTTGTAATAAGTCCATTTTCATTCATGGTTTGGTGTATTTAGGTGCTCTCTCTTTTCTTCTTGAGAAGCCTGTCTAGAGATTTATCAATTTTGTTTCTTTTTTCCAAAAAACCAACTCTTGGCTTCATTGATCTGTTCAATTGTTTCTTTGGTCTCTATGTTGTTTATTTCTGCTCTGATTTTTATGATTTCTCTTCTTCTACTGGGTTTGGGGTGCTCTTGTTGCTCTGCCTCTTGTTCCTTTAGGTGAGCTGTTAGATTTTGCATTTGCGCTTTCTCTAATTTCTTGAAATAGGCCTGGAGGGCAATGTACTTTCCTCTTAGGACTGCCTTTGCTGCATCCCATAGATTTTGGATTGTTGTATTTTCATTTTCATTTGTTTCCATATATTTTTCAATTTCTTCAATTGCCTGATTGGCCCATTCATTCTTTAGTAGGGTGTTCTTCAACCTCCATGTTTTCGGAGGTTTTCCAGACTTTTTTCTGTGGTTGATTTCAAGTTTCAAAGTATTATGATCTGAAAGTGTGCATGATATGATCTCAATTCTTTTATCTTTATTGAGGGCTGCTTTATGTCCCAGTATGTGATCTATCTTGGAGACTGTGCCATGTGCACTTAAGAAGAAAGTGAATTCCTTGGCCTCAGGATGCAGAGTTCTAAATATATCCGTCAGATCCATCTGGTCCATTGGGTCATTCAAGTCCATTGTTTCTTTAGTGATTTTCTGTCTGGTTGATCTATCCATTGATGTAAGCAGAATATTAAAGTCCCCTGCTATTAGCACATTCTTATCAATAAGATTGTTTCTGTTTGTGATTAATTGTTTTAAATATTTAGGTGCTTCCATATTCGGTGCGTAGTCATTTGTAATTGTTAGTTCTTCCTGATGGATGGACCCTGTAATTATTATATAATGCCCTTCTTCATCCCTTGTTATTGTCTTTAATTTAAAGTCCAGTTTGTCTGATCTAAGTAGAGCTACTCCAGCTTTCTTTTGACTTCCCGTAGCATGATATATATTTCTCCATCCCCTTACTTTTAATCTGAAGGTATCTTCTCGTCTAAAATGAGTTTCTTGTAGACAGCAAATAGATGGATTTTGTTTTATTATCCATTCTGCTACACTATGTCTTTTAATTGGAACATTCAGCCCATTTACATTCAGTGTTATTACTGAAATATGTGGGTTTAGAGTCATTGTGTCCTTTGTGGGATTCATGCTTGTGGTGGTGTCTCTGGTATCTTGCATTCCTTGTAACACTTTCCTCAGAGAGTCCCCCTCAGGATTTCTTGTAGGGTTGGCTTAGTGGTGACAAATTCTTTCAATTTTTGTTTATTTGGAAAGACTTTATCTCTCCTTCTATTCTGAATGACAGGCTTGCTGGATAGAGGATTCTTGGCTGCATATTTTTTCTGTTCATCACATTGAAGATCTCCTGCCAAGATCTCTTCTGGACTGCCAAGTTTCAGTAGATATGTCTGTCACCACTCTATAGGTTTCCCTTTGTATATTAGGGCCCTTTTCTCCCTAGCTGCTTTCAAAATTCTCTCTTTGTTCTTATGTTTTGCCAGTTTCACTATGATATGTCCTGCAGAAGATCGATTCAAGTTATGTCTGAGGGGAGTTCGCTGTGCCTCTTGAATTTCAACTTCCTCTTCCCTCTCCAGGTTCGGGAAGTTCTCTGTTATAATTTGTTCCATGACTCCTTCAGCACCTTTTCCTCTCTCTTCCTCTTCTGGAATTCCTATGATATGGATATTGTTCCATTCGATTGTATCACTGAGCTCTCAAACTCTTCTTTCCTGTTCCTGGATCAATTTATCTCTCTTTTCCTCAGTTTCTTTTTCTATAATAGTGTCTTCTAAATCACTTATTCTCCTTTCTGCCTCTTCAATCCGTGCATTGGATGCCTCCAGTTTATTATATATCTCATTTATCGCATTTTTTAATTCACCATAACTATTTTTAAGCTCCATATTGTTTGTAGCCATAGTTTCTCTGATGTCCTCCATGCTTTTTACAAGCCCGGCAATTAATTTTATGATTATTGTTCTAAATTCTTGTACAGTTATGTTGCTGATATCTGTTTTGAGCAGTTCTCTAGCTGTCATTTCTTCCTGGAGTTTCTTTGGAGGAGAGTTCTTCCCTATTGTCATTTTGGTTAGCTTTCTATCTCTTGTTACTTTTAAAAGCTTGTTGTATACTCGGCCTCTGCGAGTTCTGCTGTATTAGGGAGGGCTCTTTTGACTGTTCAGGTCCTGTCTGTTCAGGAAGTGTTCTTTGGATGGTGTCTCTTGGCTTCTCTTGTTGAGCGTTTGGTTATTTTGTTTCCCTACTGGTAGTGGTATTTGGGACTCTCCACAATGTGTAGTTTGGCTTGTTTCTTGAGGCAGCTCTGGAAAAAGAAAACAGACAAAAACAGAGGGAACATAGGTACATAAACGCACAGAGAAAACCAATAAACATGAAAATCCAGGGTCAGGTAAAAACAGCTACAACAA